>NW_017804176.1:631233-828643 GCF_001625305.1 Branchiostoma belcheri | reverse complement strand
ATCGGTCTGCAAATTAATGAAACCTATACCTAATAGCCCTGAGGATTTGGAAAAATAAGAACGCTCTAATGAAAAAGCTCAAACTATAACGGTCCACACTCATACTGTGTCCAATTATGAGACAGCGTGTACATTTCATTATACCATACCCGGTCCGGAACCCGTTATCGAACGCTTCCATGGCTTCCATAAGACGATTCGAACGCGTTTCACCCTACCCGCGTGTGCCCCTTTCGAAAATTCGAATACAGAATCCGGACGTTGGAATTAATGTTGTTGCATTTTAGGGTTTAGTGGCACCAACTTTGGGCTCATCTTGCATTGAAAGGCGCGTTTTCTTTGGTGGGTATGGTATAAATAAAATACAACACGGTGTATTCCGCATCGCTCTCGGTCTCGGCCCTCCCGCGAGTCGGATAGCCCTCGGCCTGCGGCCTCGGGCGATCCGACTCGCAGTCGGGCCGATACCTCGGGCGATACGGAATACCCCGTGTTGTATTCTATATTTACTGTGTGTACAAATTGGTAAATATATCGAAGCATGTTTAGACCTTAGAACAAGTAGTATATATTAGTTGATTCATCTATTGTCTTGTACGTAGGTCAATTTTGTTGTACAAACGTATCTGTCTGTATGTCTAGTCAAAGACCTTATGAGTCGCTGTACTTTTGATGTGTCAATAAATGTTCTGCTTTAAACAATCGCTGTAAGTTTTTGGCAACACCTCGCAAGCGGAGCTGCAGTACTCACCATGGATGACTCAGACAGGGACCCGATGTTGCTGAGACGGACGCCCACAGAAACATCAATCCAGCGGTTGTTGGGATCTGTTCAGAGAAAACAATTAAAACGTGATGTGTGTGTTCTTCATTACAAAACACTATCTTTTTGGCAACTTCTAAGATGATTTCAAACTCGAGAAATGTATAATAAAATTTAGTGTTGCTTTGCAAGGTGCAGCTTGTTTATGTCAGCCTTTTTCTTAGAAGACATTTTTAACAAACTTTTTTTGTACCTTGATACTTAAAATCCGTCTATTTTCCCTGGGATTTATTTTGAAATAGTAGTGAAAAGGTTTTATTAGTGGTGTAGACATAAAACTGTGGATATAAATTATGTCTAGTAAAATTATGACACCACAAATATTTTTTTTGTGTCACAGTATACTGTGTTATGCTATTATACTAGCTTCAGTTTACACTTCTTTCTGTGGTCCACAATTACATACCAGACACAAGGACCACAAAATAACAACCATTCACAGTGGAAAACACTGCAGCTGACACCCACCTCCAGGTCTTGTGGCATTGGTGTAGTTCATGGCGTACAGTATCTCCCCACTGCGCCACCTGAGCCAGGCTCCCCAGTCCGCGGTGTCGGACGCTCCACCCACACACGAGCCACCCTGCCCACTGCCCTGACCTCCACCATTACCTCCAGTACTAGTGGTGTTGGTGGGCCCAGTTGTTGTTTCTGTTTGACTGGGAGACAAGTAATAAGCAAAAAAATTTAACACAAAATGTGGATTTTCTGTGGAAAGTCAGTACAGACTGTTACAGAACATGTTTATGGTGACCATGACTGCATTTTGTACAGGACACACCAGGGGTTTTTTGCAGTGTCTGTTATTCAGTTAGGTTTGCTGCTCATGATGGACTGAAATTCTGTTGTGTCACTAGTGTCACTACAAACCTTTGGAAAGTTGTGGGGTTTTTTGACTGTGAGATGACAGAGTAAAAAAACATTACCAGCAAAAATATATGGAAAGTGATGATGATTTTCTGTTGAAACCCAGGATAGAAAGGATACTGAAGGTTTTGTCTGTTTTGGCTGTCAACACTTTGCTTCATCAAAAGAAACTGGCATGACAGAAAAATTTTTTTCGGCTAGAAAATAAATGACAGACAGCTCACAGCATTTATGGATTGAATAAGGAACATAGAGCGACTACCATCACTGAGATATTTGAGGTTAAAAATTTGAGTTTCCATATCCTGTGCCTTTCCTAGTACATGTACTTCCAATTGATTACCTACATGTAGGGTCTCATGAATGTGCTTTCTCTGAACTCCATTCAGCCTTGCAAACCGTTGGAAAGTTGGATTCTCCACTCACCTCAGTGAAGTCTGCACCATGAGGGCAATTGCCAGGGCAAACACCCAACAGCCCAACTTTCCACCATCCATTCTCGACAAATATTCCTGCTACGAACCAGCAATTCTCTCCAAACACCGTCAGCTCCAGAAGAAAAACTGCACTGAGCACCTACAAAAATATTTCATCGACAACAAAGGCCTATTGTGCTTGTTAATGCATTACTATGGAAACCCGTAATGATGGGTGGAACCTAATTTCACTAATGGAGTTTCATGGACAACATTTTTACAATGGTGTATAAAAAAATTGCCATAAAGGAACTAGATGTAACAATAAAAAATTACACTGTCTTAGAATGTCTACTTTCATACCAATATTGAATAACCTTCTCAATGTTTGTATCATCATCATAGTTTGTAAAAAATTTTATATGCTAGTTGTGCTCACATTGTAATGTATAATAGGACTGGTGTTACAGGTGATTGTGCGTCATTATGACGAACATCATCATTTTGATCAGCCAACCGTAACTTTTCATTTCCCTAATGACATTATGATTGACAGTTGTCACAATGACTCATGCAGGCGATATCACATACACGTACACAAACATGTAGCATCACAAATAATCATTTTATTTTCAACCTTTTCAGATATTCTGACATTACTGTGTTAAAACAATGGACTTTGAATCAAAAGTTTTAAACATTGTTTTTTGAGACAAGTCAATCTACAGAAATTCATCTAACTTGCTTTCTTTGAATACTTTTCTTCTTCTTTACTTGTCATCCATACTGTCATTGTCAACTTTTAATATTTGAGCACCCAAAACGTGAAGGTGAAGAAGACAGAAATAACTTCATCTGTCATTTTTCAGCCATGTTTCAGGGTGAGTAACTCACAATGACACCGTTAATAATTAATAAGCAATGTTGCAATTCCAAGATAACAAAAGGATGGGGATACAGAATAGATGAACATCAAATTTGGTGAGACAAGTTAGCCATTTGGAAATTATCTCTAACGATTTCTAAAAACCAACAGTCAGTCCTGTCTATTATGAATATGATACAAGTGACTAGAAGAAAAAAGTCACAGTACTAGTATAGTAAGCAGGTGGCCAATAAAGATATGGCATATTATACATATGCTGGGGTTAAGGGAAAAATAATATCACTCTTTAAAATGATACTACTCAGTGTATATCTCTGGATTGAAAGAAGGTCTAGAAATATTGCTGGTTTACCAGTCATTGGCACCCCTGTTGTAGTAAAATGTCTAGTATACAGCTGGTAGCATTCCCTTGCCTTAGAGCTAACATGTCCGTACTGTCACCACCACTTGCTGGTATGTCTAGGGTCTTCCTAAACACAGGTATCCCAACCCAACAGGTGTCAGGTGTTTCACATGACACACCTGTCCCTCCCCGTGCACCTGTTGAAGTCTTTGTTCTCCCAGGTGTCACACCTGTTGCCCTCTGCACACCTGTCTCCCCCACCTGACAACACAGTGTACCTGTGACTATCACCTGACATGGGATGTCTACTATTTTCACTGGTAGAGAAACTTCTTTGACAGAACCCGGCCTTAAGTCCTGGAGCCGGGCTATCTTAGCCTGGGAACCAGCCATTTTGTGGTCACAAACCTCTACCTGTACTGACAACCTCCATTCTTCATGTAATGTCCAAGAACTTACATTGGTGCAACGGAAAGTCACTCTACCTAACCCAGTGTCATCAGGGCCTGCTTGCAGGGTTGTTGCACACTTGAAAAGCTCTTTTCCGCTGTTTTTCATCCCTGAAATGATTTCTGAGACAAGGTTCGACTGTTTGAGACGTTTGTTTTGTTCTTGGAGTACTTGAGTCAGAGTTGCCATCTTGTTGGCTGTGTTGCCCAGCCCCTCCAGTAGGTGTTTGGTGTGCAGGGTTGGTTCTGTGGGTTTGTCAGACAAAGTTGAGTGGAGCACACAGCCCTGTCGTGTCACAGCTAGCACAGGAAGGCCATCTTGTTGTCCTGAAATAGACACAAAAAAATATTCTAGGAATGCCAAAAATCAAGGCCAAATTTAATCAATTTTGCAAGAGAAAGTACAAAAAAACTAGAATTTTGTAACTCAGGTCATGAGACTTTGGTTGAAATTTTTACTCACCATCCTCTCTGTCGCTTGTAACCATGACCTTGAGCACCTGTCCAAGGTTATACTTCTGAGGCATCAACATGTCTGGGAAAACTTCTAGATCTGACACCCCCTGTTCCTGACCTTTGTTGTTCTTGAAGGTCACGACACAGAGTTCCGTCCCAGTCGAGTAAACCAGTTTACCGTTCCCGCAGTCTGAGTCAAGGACAGGACCAGGGACCTGGTACTCCTTAAAGACAGGTGCAGACGAACACTTTCCCGCTCGAACCAACACGACCTTGCCTTCAGATCCAACTAGCACTAACATGTTGTCTCCCACTGGTGTTGCAGATTGGTCTCTCACCAGCGTTAATGCATGGACAGACACTACAGACTGCTGCAGGTGGTACAGGTGACCGGTTGTTGCCGGTTTGGCGAATCCCGCCATGTCCTTCAGAGGTAACGTACACACACGCCCGTCTGGGAGGCCCAGGATGAGCATGGGACAGTCCAGCAGATTTGGGGTGACTCCAAAAATCGCTGAGAAGAGTTCTGCAGACAGGTCTAAAGTTTCTGCTGCACGACCTTGGGAATGACCTCCAGACTGCCCTGGGGGTTGAACTACGTACAGTCTAGGGGGACGCTGTTGGTGCAAAGCATTGCAACAGTTTGCAACTGGAATGTGTTTTCTCCATAACAGCTCACCTACCTCTCCTGAATAGGAGTTGACACTGATCTCCCATCCTTTGTCACCAGTGGAGCATGTCACTATATAATTTGGTATCACACAGAAGTTCTGCAAACATCCGTCTGAGACTTGCGAACCAGTGAAGGTGCTGTAGATAACTTGACAAGAAGTTGGACACGTGTTGACGCCCTTGGCAGCCCGAGAATCCAACAGGGTACTGAAGATGTCCTCATTTTGCCGTGTTGTGCTAGCCTTAGTGTCTGGATTTTCAGCTTTGTGCTTCTTACTTCTGAAAAGAGGGGGAAAAGCAAAGAAGGGCTTGAGCTGGCATGATACTAAAGCCCTACCATAGTTAGGGAATGAGAAATCTAGAGAGATAATGTCACATGTGCTATGCCCATTGTTAAGACAGGAACTGGTGGAACTTGGACAAGTTTAAGGTTGGTCTCTATGTCTGTTAGGATGTCCATCTGGACTGGTCCTAGCTACCCACCTGTCATCACACCCTCCAGGTAATACAGCTGACGTCAGCCTGCCTCCCTCCTCACAGCACAGCAGTCCGAGCTCCTGTTCCACAGCTGTGAGGTGTGCGTCTGACACAGGACCGGGGCAGTGACAGGTGACCTGACATAGGAAATACGAAAGCTGTTAATCAATGCCACAATCCATTCATTATCTATCTATCTGTTTAAATTTATTCATCTATTTAAATCTTCAGATCTAACGTCACAGTCTGCTATGCTATGATTTTAAATCAACATGTAGGTCAGCATACTATGAGCATAGCTTTGACAAGCTCCAAAATAATACCAGTATCCTTTCCTGGTAAGATTAGCTTCATAATATATTCAGGTAAAAATGATGGAAAGTAATAAAAGTGTCATGCAATTAAAAACGTCATTACCGTTTCAAGTGCCATCTGGCGGATTTTACCGAATTAGCAGAAAATATGACACAGGTAGTAGGCTGGAATCCTAGTACGTTTTCAGATCATGGCCATGGGTATAAGAAGAAAAAGAAGCTGATGTCAGAAGTACTAAAATTTACCTAAAATTTAGGAAAACGATTATTTTTGCCTCCAAATAAAAATACCTTTCGGCCGGACGTTCCATAGCAGTGCACACAGTCGCTACCGGTTGCAAGAATCTTGACTCCAGCGCCATCGTCACTCTGTCCGGCTACGTCAGGTAACGTCAGGGAGTCTTCAGGTAACGTCAGAGCGTCAGCTAACGTCTTTAACCGAACGTGATCAGTGCTGCCGATCTCTACTTGGTCCACCACACGAACATCACTCACATTGCGCGCCATGCTTTACTAGATTAGTCCATTACGTAAAAGGGGGAACTTTTGGTTCAAACTATGCTCAATTTAGTTTTCCTATTTCATTTGTTTGTATTCCATTCATTAATTACGATTAAGTACGTATATTTTCAGATAATGTTCATTAGAGAAAACATTTCTATCATGCTGTTAGGGTAGATAAATTCAACAGCCATACTATACCACCCCCAGAAATAATCCAACAGCCTAGAAACTCTTGGGAATGTCGTTTTATCTAAAATCGCCAGGTGTCACTGTTGCACTGTATATTTTAGGTAAAGCTACAGAGATCTGAGATGGCCGTACGGTGTTGATCGTTTGTGGATAACGCCATAAAAAGTCGAAATACTCGGCGATTTCTGAATGGGCCATGGAGAACAAGCCTTTCATCACATGTAAGTTTATCTAATGTAAAATATTCTGCAACAGGGCAAATATCCACGTAACTGTTAGCTTGTGAACTTATGGCAAATTTCCGAGGCGGGGAGGGGGGCGATACCGTACGCGTGATCCGAATAAATTTTAAAATCCTCGGATCTGATGTTTTGTTGACTTCAGTGGCCCAAAGATAATAATGCGAAGACACTTATAAGTTACCGAAGATGTAACATTCTAGCTTTACTTTCGTTCGAAAGGGTTAAAGAACTGCCATCGTCTTCTTGAACCCCAGTCTGTACAGCTGTGTGCAGACGACATTTTGAAGATGTAAAAGATGTGACTGTGTTTTCATAGTGTTTTAATTCTATCATTCAAAGGAAATACGATTGTGGACGACATTTATTAGTAACTAAGAGTGAAACCATAGGATTCAGACATTGAAACTAAAACTAAGATTATTATACACAATCTTGTACTAAATTATTGTTTTTAACACAAAAAATCCCAAAAATAACCACACCCCTTTTCTCATCTGCCCTGTTCTTGTAAGTTGTGTGTGCCCTGATATGTTCTTGTCCTGTTTCCCGCAGGTGAGGGAGACCAGAACCTTTTCTCCTCGATCCACGGCGACCTGGTACAGCGTCTGCCGCTGGAGCCGGTGGAATGGCGGCGCTCGTACGGCCGCCCGCCGCGCATGGTCCAGGTCGAGGCCAACTTCGTCCCCTTCACGGACGAGATGCTGCCCAAGGAGGGGGACATGTCGTTACTACGGCAACCGTTCTTCCACATGTTCTGGACGGACTGTCCCGTGAGTTTCCTCTACCTTACATTGTTTGTTGAATAATGATAGTGTTGACTTGTTTGAAAACATTGAGATCAAGGATGTTGTTTTTGATTTAACATCTAATATCTCGCTAGACATGTTCTCTTGGTGCTGGTTTGCACTTGGTTCAGTTTATAGTCAAATTGTCTCTCTAGGTATTTAACTCTTGGTGCCTTTAGGACATTTTGTTTTACAATGCAGCCATATCATCTGCATGGAGCAGATCATTTTAGGCTGTAATTTGGAGCCCATATATTATGTTGTGTATGTATGTCATTCTACGGCTTGTTTACACCCTGTGAAACTGCAGAATCTATCTTACCTTAGTTCTAGGTACCCTTTACCTCATTCTAATTGTCCCTTTTATTTCCCACCAGGATGTAGATGTCTACAAAATCCAGACAAAAGACGAGATCACCCTCTGGCTGCAGAAGCTGCGCATCTACAACATCCAGGACTGGATGATCGTTCTGGTCGCCAATAGCGATGCCAAGAAGAACAAACTGTTGCCACGGACAACCGTGATCGACAAGATCAAGAGCGACTTTTGTAGCAAGCAGGCTGACAGGTTGTTGTTGTTTTCTTGTTGTTTCACTGAAATACATAACCTGTGTTTGAGAGTTTCGTTTAATTCGAATCATTAAATGTATTGTGCCATGGTTAGAAACTGTGTCATATGATTACTGGTAATACAGGTACATTATTTTTGATATTTAAGGAACATAATGGATGACACAGGCAGCTGGAAATATATTTCTAGTGTGATTTGTTGAAATATGTTGAAGAATGTTAGATATCCAGGTAATGACATATACAAGAATTGTTTATGTTTATTTTCATGTTCATAAAACTTGTCCTCTATTTATTTCATGTCTTTCAGATGCCTGGTTATCTATGATCCACTGATAGATTCTCCCAAGTCGCTGGAGTCGTGGGTTGCCCTGGTTCAGCGGCTGAAGCAGCTCCTGCTCGTGTCGTTTAACCGGAACCTTGGGCAGTTCGAGGACAACATGCGCGCCCAGCGGGAACGCCGCACAGAGGTGGACTGGAACTTCTGTAGATACTTCCTTGTACAGGTGAGCCATGTCTTACTGCAGGTGTGATATCTACAGCACAGGTGTGGAACTTCTGTAGATATTTCCTTGTACAGGTGAGATATGTCTTACTCTTAGTACAGGTGTGATGAACTATCTACAGTACAGGTGTGTAGCATTTGTGTTTGAGATGTTTTAGCATTGCCTCTCCTTTAATTTTTTCTACAGGAGGAGCTAGCATTTGTGTTTGAGATGTTTAGCATTGCCTCTCCTTTAATTTTCTTCTGCAGGAGGAGCTAGCATTTGTGTTTGAGATGTTGAAGCAGTATGAAGACGCGCTGGTCCAGTATGATGAGCTGGATGCTCTCTTCACCCAGTTTGTACTCAACATCCAGGCTGGAGGTTTGGCCGTTATCTTATTCATTCAAGCATAGAAATCCTTCACTTTTACAGACTAACAACAACATAGTACAACAAGAAGAAACAGTTAGCTGCTACAACACAGCCTGACTAAGTCATGTTTCTAACAGACCGTCCACTTGTCAGGCCCGTAGAAAGGAAGGAGGCCTAATTAGCCCCTGACAGCGAGAGAGTGTGTAACACAGACTGCTACTACACTTGTAAAAATCCATGCAAAACATATACCCAGTAGTATTAAAAATTAGGACATCTTCAAACGAAGAAGTCAATCTGTGAAACAACAATTCAAATGGGTGTAGCCTTAAAGACTTAGGGCTTAAAGAGTCTGCAAGTCTGTTTTTTATTGAACGGAGACCTTTATTGTACATTTTTGCCCCACTGGGCTAAGCACAGGCCACATGTTAACAAAGTACATAATGAATGTAAATCTAAATGTCAAGGGCACACGTTAAGTACTTTCAACCTCCTCTTGCTTCTTAGTACTCACATAAATGTAGTTGGCTGTATGATACAGACATCCCCTCTGGCCCACAGATATCCCGGAGTGGCTGGGCAGCTTCAGTCGTCCCTGTACCTGCTGGGACGGGCTGTATCTATGGCAACCGGTGAACTACGACAAGCGAGACCTGATCCAGGAGAACACAGCCACCCTGCTGGACCTGAGGAACTACCTGTTCTCCCGGCAGTGTGCCCTGCTGTTCTTCCTGCAGCGCCCGTGGGAGGTCGCGCAGAGGACGCTGCCGTTTGTACACAACGTCATCAGGGAGCTGGAGATACTGGAGGTGAGGATGGGAGGGAGGGAAGGGATGGATGGATGGATGGATGGATGGATGGATGGATGGATGGATGGATGGATGGATGGATGGATGGATGGATGGATGGATGGATGGATGGATGGATGGATGGATGGATGGATGGATGAAGTAAAACTACCTGTTTTTATGCCATAGACCATTGGCTTTCTTCCTACATCAGCTATGTCAAGACTTTTTACTTAAATTTTTGGATTAATGAATCAGTGCATGTTGTTTTTTTCTGCCTTAAGCGGCATACTGGGAATATATGAGTTGCATTCAATATGTACTTAGACATATAAGACATGGTTTAGCAGTGTTGTCATTTGTTGTTTTTCCCAGTTGACCCTCCCCTCGGGTGCTGTTGCATGCTGGGCCTTCATGAGCTGTTTAGAGGTTCTACAGATGATCGAGCGCTGCAGCGACTCCTCACAGGTGGAGGCGTACTCCCCGTACACCGCCAGTATCTGGGCATACGCACGCGAGAAGGTATGTATACTGTACCTGTATCTGTGTATGGTCAATCTTTACACTTGCACATCTTCTTTTCTGCTTTCAATTTGGGGCAGCCTCCTTTAGCTAGCTGAAGATTCCGCTGCCACATGTCCACATTGTTTCATGTCTGCAATGAGGAGGCAGGAATTTTGTGTCACTTTTTAAGCTATGTGTGTTAGTAGATCTGGAATGTACTGAGTATATGTATACAAATGTGTATATTCTTGCACCAATTTATCATTTGTACTCAGGAATGGTTTCTAACCGCTATGAGATAAGGAAGTTCACTTCATTGCCATCATTTTTATTTGTATTTATCTCAATATCTGTGTCTGTTTGTTTCCCAGTTACATGAGTTAGGAGTGATGTGTGGACTGATGCCTGACATGACCCCCTCGTCTGAGCAACTGCACATGGTGGTGGATCTACTAGCCGGCATGGGGCAGAAACCTGAGAAAGGTCAGCTCAAGGCTCAGTCTTCTCCTGTTGTTGTTGCTAATCTGTGATTGAAGTTGACACATAAAGGGGTTACCCAGGTATCCTAGCTGATTCGTAGCCTTATAACACACTGAACAAACTGTATTGGACCAAGGTGTTGCTACCCCTTTGATTTTGATTGATGATGTCGGTAATGTTTTTGTAATATGGAAATGAAAGGAAGTTGATTATTGTGCTTTCTATCCCTAAGAGCTAAGAATACTACTGTACTGGGCTTGTTTATTTGTAAGTAATCTGTTTGAAGTATATTTTCAGTGAATTTCACAGAATCTGTAGGAAGCTTGTTATCAAAGACAGCCTTAGAAGACATTTGTACAGTCTGAATGCTGTCTTATTAGACCCCTTAAGACTTTGTCCTAGCCTTGTATTCATCACTATGTATATGTTTCATTCAGCAGAGAGTATTCCCAACAGTCCAGACAAGAAGCTGCGGGAAGCGTTGTCGTCCAAAGCAGCCTTCCAGAAGCACTACCTGGAGCTGTCAGAGCTGGCCATGGGGACGTACAAACACATCGGCAGGATCAGATCTGCACGCAGGATCGGCAAGGATCTGGCAGCCTTCTACATGTGAGTACAACAGTACTGGATCTCCTTAGATTCTACATGCTGTATAAGTAAAACTGGATCACAGTTAGCTTGTGAGTAAAACTGGGCCTCATTAGATTCTACATTTGGGTAGATCAGAACTGATTCTACATGTGAGTAAAACTGGATCTCCTCAGATTCTAAAAGTAACACTGGATCACAGCTCATGTTAGTAAAACTAGATTATCTCAGATTCTACAGTTAAAACTGTATCACATCTCATGTAAGTAAAACTGGATCTCCTCAGATTCTATAATGAAAAATTGGATGAAGCAAGTTTCAGAGGTCCGATAAAAAATTTTTTGGCATTGCTAGCAGTTGACCAAAAAAGGATAGCTTTGGTTGGGAAACTGGAAACACAGACTTTGTCCTTTGCAGAACCATGCATTTATTCCTTTGTTGTTTTTCCCCAGGATGCTTGGTGATGCCCGTAAGGCTGAGTCCTTCCTGTCAGATGCCCTGAAGATGTACCAGCGGGAAGGGTGGGGTCTGCTAGCAGCCAACACCTGTAAGGACCTGGCCTTCTGTCAGAAGGAACTCAACAACATGCAGAAGTATCCTTTTGTCAGTCAAGTTGGCAAGGATGGGCACTGAAGGCAGCTTCTTTCTTTTTGTCATTTCTTTAACTCTCTTTTTTTTTATCATTTATTTATTCACACAGTTTCTCATCTGTAGATTCCAAATCTAATGTGATAGGGAAATAGGGGAAAAAAACTAGACATACTCTTTCCTCTGTGTCAAATGCCAACCAGATAGAGTGGTATGTACCATTTTTAAGTCTTTGGTATGACTTCTGGGAATCGAACCCTGGACTCCTGGTTCCATGGCAAACACGCCTAGGCCAACACTTTGTTAGACCCTAACCCCACACAGATATGCGGAGTCCTGCTCCCTGCTGGCGTCCAATGATCTCCTCAGCCCTGCAGACAGGACACACTTCTACAACGAACTGGTGTCCGTCTGCTCCAAGTCATCAGCAGATGGTAAGAACAAAATTATCTGAAACTCTTTTAAAAAGTGTCTGCATCTCTGCACTGTTAGCCTCAGTACCTAGTAGTTAGTACCTACAGGGCTCAAAATGTTACCTGCATATGCAGTTAAGTGAGATAAAATTGGAGCTGTGCAGGTATTTTTTATGTCTACCTGCTGGTACTGGTCCATGGGGGTCCATACTGGGTATATATACAAAAAATGTAGGACTGGTGTATGTGAATTTCATTAACTGTTTTGACTGTCACCACTTATTCTAAGGAAAGGTGCAGGTGAAGTTTGTCTAGTGCAGGTAATTTTCACTGTTGTCTGTGCAGGTATGCAGAAAAAAAGATTTTGATCCCTGATCTGAAGAAATGAAAAAATAAAACCTTGATACAAGTCAAGTTAGAGTCATCTCAAAGCCATAAAATGACACCAAAGTGTCGTCCTATTTGAAAGTACCATGTTTGGGCACTGATAATGTTCTGGTGTTTGGTTCCATAATAGATACATAAATGTGATTTTTTTTTCTGTCAGATTCCTCCATCCTGCTCCACATGGAGCCCATGATGACCATCACAGACGTGTGCATAAACAGTGAGAAGAGACGTCCCATCCTGGGCAGCACTGTACACATCACCCTCCACATGCAGAGGTATGCTTGGCATGTAGTATACTACTCACGGCACTGTTTCAACTTTATAATACTAGCATCACATTGGTCTGTTTGGACAGCCATATCAAGCAGAAAGCTCAAATCCCTTGGAAAGACCAATAAAGGCCCAGAACTGTCTTCATATCTTAGTTACTCTAACTTATTCATCTAGACCCTGGACATGTTGAAGATGTGTTCTATCCATATAATGTGTGCATGTGTGAGATACATATCATGCTCTTTCAAAAGAAAACTTAAGACGCTTCACTGCACATCCAGTAAGAAGATCAAATGATGGGACTGTTTGGTGTCCAACGTGGTAATAGGAAAATGTATTGAAATTTAAGTACATGTATTTCCGATCTTAATGACCAATGCTAATTCTAGAAATATTTTTTCTTCAGCTCCTTCTCAGAAGACATGGTGTTTGACAAGGTGACCCTGGTTCTCCAGCGGGACGTGCGAGAGCCGTCTGTCGCATCGCAGAGCGAGGAGAAGCCGGGGGAACACGGCGCCGACAGGCTGCTGTCGGAACCGCCGCGGTTTCACAAGCGGAGTGTGAGCGCCGGCTGTATGTCCAGTCTGAGGGGGTGGAACGGACAGACCGCTTCTAACCAGGTGTGGGACATTGGATCCTCAGTTAAAGCAATGACAATTGTTGAATTTACATACAACCTTTGGATGACATGAAAGTTCATCTGGACATTGGATTCTAAATTGTAACAAAACATGTATTTTCTGGTAGACTTAAATGACACAACCTAAAAACAGTATGAGTTAAATTTACAATATCTTACTAAAGAGGAAGCCGCTTAGTTGCACCACGTATTTGTCAGCGCTTTTGGTGCGACAAGCCGGAGGTGCGACAAGCCGGAGGTCAGCCCGGCTGGGGCCTGGAGGACTGCACCACCGCGGACGGGGGTTGAGAAGTGGGGTCGGAAGTCAGAACCATGAATTTGACAAACACAGACACAAAAAAACACCAACAAACTATGAGATTTAATACATATATTAACTTTATTCACACATTTTGCACATGTACAAACAAGTTTAATAATTTCCAGTGTACCGGCTCGCTATCCATTATAAATTGTATCTCAAAGACTACGAACAAAACATCGAAGAAGTCGCAGTTTTAAGTCTTACATTGTTACAGGTCACAAGCGTAAACTGTTGTTTAAAAGTGGCTAAATGTGCGTATAGAATATGAAGAACGGCGTCCCAAGAACAAAGACATAACATAAGCAGAGATCTTTTTGCTCTATCGGACATGTTACACTTGCAAGTTTTACAAAGCATACACCGATTTTTTGTTACAAGTTACAGGCAATAATTGATTCAACAAAGGCTATTTTGATCGCACACGCTAAAACGAAAATCTATACACAAACAAAGTCTCCCACAACAGGCACAAACATGTTCATCTATGTCGAATAAAATGACATCGGTGTCACAATTTGGGCTTAAAATGACGGTTAGAATGTCAGCAGTGAACTTATCACCTTCTTATGTACAACTTGAGTCCAGAAACTGTACACTAAAAGTGTAAATCCCTTGGACATCTTTCGCCGTAACATCAAAACATAGAATCAAAATGGCGCCGCTAGCGTGGTTCAAACGTTGTGATCACGTCAGCATCCCGTCAGCCAATGCGGCAAATCTTGTGGCGCGAGATTTGACTGCGTTTTTTTTATTCAAAACGCGATTTTTCTTTTTACGTAACAGGGAAAATTGTAGCGTTAACAACATCTAGCGTTATCTATAGAACACTTCGTCGTGTGTGCCGCGCAGGAAGACTTAAAAAATTCAAGAAAACTGAGACAGTGGGCAGGTAGAGAGAGACCTATTTTTATTGAAAATTAAACCGTTCTCCAACTCAAGAAAATTGACTCACAGAAGTGTTAGATCTGCAATGACAGCTTGGATATGAGAATCACTCACCGTTTTCTGTCCCAGATCCCCAGCTACCTGAACGTGCAGGCGGAGTGCCAGGTGAAGCCGGACGGCAGTCTGAACTGGTCGGGGATCAACTGCCCCAGCGCCAGCCAGTTCCTACGGCGACAGGACTCCTCCCACTCGCTGGTCAAAGGTCAGGAGGTGGTGAGAGAGGAGGGGGACCTGAACCTGGAGATC
The DNA here is from genome assembly GCF_001625305.1 of Branchiostoma belcheri. NCBI lineage: Eukaryota > Metazoa > Chordata > Leptocardii > Amphioxiformes > Branchiostomatidae > Branchiostoma > Branchiostoma belcheri. Next base: position 813,634 of record NW_017804176.1, on the reverse strand, counting down.
GCGAACATTCAGCTGAAACCTGGGGACAACAAAGTCTGCTTCTCCACCACAGTAAGTGTTGTATTTTTTTTACGGCTCTCTGTGGTAAATGTGCAGATGTAGTCACATTGGCGCACCAAATCCGTAGTGTGTTTTTGCCACACATTTAGACAGATAAGCCAAAGAGGCCCGATGGGCATCACTCCACCGTACAGGGAGGGAAGTCGTGTAAAGTGCCTTTCCCAAGGGCTACAACATCAGGGCAAAGTGAGTATCAAACTCGGGACCTATTTGTTCCAAGTCCAACGATCTAACCATTGCACCACCATGAGTTTGAATACCAATTAAAAACAGTCAAACCTGTACTTGTCCTGGGACTCAGCTCAGAGTTCATGTTATAGTTGTGTAACATGTTTGTTTGTCCAAGTTGATGAGAGCCGAGGGTTGTTCACAGTGCGACAGATTGTCCTGAGACTCAGTTTCTATAGTATTGTCTAACATGTTTGTTTGCTTGCTTGATTGTTTGTTTGCTTGTTTGTCCAGGTTGCTAGCCGAGGCCTGTTCACAGTGCGACAGATTGTCCTTAGACTCAGCTCGGCTGAGTTCATGTTACATAGTATAGTCTAACATGTTTGTTTGTTTGTTTGTTTGTCCAGGTTGCTAGCCGAGGCCTGTTCACAGTACGACAGCTTGTTCTGAGACTCAGTTCAGCAGAGTTTGTCTCCTCCAGAATCTGGCCTCCAGCCTCATATGAAGTTGCCAGTCAGAACCCCACAGTAACACTGTCACCTCTACAGGGTAAGTACTGCACTGATTTTTGTTTCTTGGCTTTACGTTTTTGTTATATTATCTGTAATACTTTCCAAATCTTTAACCTTAAGCATGCTGAAGTAACGTGTAATAATTCTTACTGAGATATCTTGAGCCACCTGTAGCAGTGTAAGGGTTAATGTTGATGACTGTTGCTACTTTGACAGATCTCCTGGCAGGAATCCCTCAGCAGATACAAGTCACAGTGTGTACAGGTGACCATGTTCTACCCCAGGATACAACAATAGTGTTCTCCACAACCCCCCAACTCACCCTCAAGCCACCCCAGGACAGACATGCACAGGTCACCAAACAGGACACAGGTGAGGTCAGGGTTCAAAGTTACAACACAAGGCCTTTGTGAGGTCAGAGTTCAGAGTAGAAGGTCATAAAACCAGGATGCAGCTGAGGTCAGAGTTCATATTAACTAAGTCAGCAAACAGGATGCAAGTGTTGTCATGGTTCAGAGTAAGGTCGCCAAAACAGGACATCTAAAAGATTAGATATAAAGTTAGAAATGTACATTACACCATAACAGAAAAATGTAGAGAAAACTATCAGTACATGTACATGTATAGAAGTGTAATTAATTTAATGTACATGTACATGAAAATCCATAACATTATGTTGAGATGAAGAGAAATGCCTCATGATGCCCATAAGATGTGTTTTTTTGTGTATCTTATTACCTGGGTATCTAACCTTCACTGACTTGGAAAATGACTTAGTAGTTTTCAGATCTAGAGTGACCAGTGTTAACTCCGTGCCTCCCCCAGCTGATTCTGAACCCCCCGCTGATCTAGAGTACCAGACATCTGAAGAGGGAGGTGTCCTGACACTGAAGCTGCCGGCAGTGGAGGCGTACCATCGAGTCCAGCTGACTGTCTGGGCTACAGCTGACATCCCAGACCAGGGCAGGGCAGGACAGGAGGGAGACAGCACCAGTGTGGAACACAGGGTCAGCTGTTGTTTATCGTTCTAGCTGTTACTAGGTGGGGTAACTAGCCTGGGCTCCAATGCAAGGAGCTGAGATGCAAGGGTCTATAGTGGCACTCGGATAACCTCAATACGATAATTATCACAGATTTGGCCAAGCTGTAGGGTTGGGAACCACTCACACCAGGAAGGACCCCTTCTCTAAGTGTGATGGGCCCTTTAATGTGTTTGGGGTGTCAATGTCCTTAAGAACGGGAGGAATTTTTCATTCGTTTCATCTGCTTACCGTGGATTCTTTCTCTGACATGTCTGCTTCAGTGTCATACATGTACATATGCATTGTGTTTCTGTGTGTTTCCTTCGGAAGTCCACTAATGATGGAAGGACTGATGTTTATCTTCCTCCATCTCCTCTGATACAGTTACACTCTGCTATCTTAACTAGCTAGCTGTATCATCATGATTCTGTTTCTTCAGGTTTCCTTCAAAAGTCCGCTGGTGAAGGATGAACCTGAGACAACGTTGGTTTTCCACTATCCATTCCTGGCCACAAACCAGCTGCACACGGCAGGGGACAGGTAAAGTCTCCTTAAACTTTTTTATTATTCTTCAAGAACATGCAATCATTTCTAGTACAGACGTAATCTGAATGTTTTCAACTGATGGGAAATTTTGTATTTCCTGGCATGGTGGATATGTGTGTCATGAATAGTACCTGAATGCAAGCTACTAAATTACATTTCTTATTACACTTTACTGCTAATTACAAATATTTATGATCCCAAAAGGTTGAAACAGGTTTCACTCTAAGACCATCAACTATGCATTTTTCAAAGGAAATGCACTTCATACTGTTTTCTATTGTATTTGTTGATGAAGAAGTCTTAGTAACACATTCAGAATCTCACTAATCAGAATCTTCGACATATTTTTCCTCTACAGTAAGTTTGTACATGTGGAGGTTGTTGGCCTGAGCACTGCCAAGTTTGACCTACAGGACCCTGACCTTGCCATCAGTGACCTGCAGGACAGTGACACGGCTGTGAGTCTAACTCCACTCCATCAGAACAGCCCAATGGTAAGTTATTTAGGTGTACCTACTCTTATAGTGTGGTGGGTTCTTTAACATGCTTGAGGTGTTGCTCTTCTCAAACATGAGAAAGCTATGTAGGTACTCATTTTCACCTGAGTCGAGTCAGGAAATAGGATAAAGTGACTTTACCAAGGGCACAAAATTTGGGACCCGCTAGTGGATTCGAACCCACAACCTTTCGATCCTATATGTCAACATCATTAACCACAAGCTTAAGGCTGCCATGTTAGCCTTGTGTTGGAGCAGAAATGTGAATTTCTACATGTTCCCTCCCTGCCCCAGGTTGTGTACAGAGACCAGACCGTGTCGTACCTGTGGCAGCTGCACCCAGAGGAGCTGCAGGGACTGCCGCAGCTCAGCTGCAGATTCTCCATGCAGTACTGTCTGCAGGGCTCGCAGCAGCACACTCACTACAGCTACAGCTTCACTCTTAACAACTTCAAGGTAGGGAACAACATCACAACACACTCCCTACAACTACAGCTTCACTTTCAACAACTTCAATGTAAGGAACAATTTCACTCAAACAGCTTGAAGGTACGGAACAACATAACAACACACTCCCTATATATACAACTACAGCTTCACTCTCAACAACTTCAAAGTAAGTAACAGTACAACAACTCACTACACATTCCCTACAAGTACAGCTTTACTCTCAACAACTTCAAGGTAAGGAACAACATCAACATCACAACACAAACATCACAACACACTCCCTACAACTACATTGTACAGCTTACCTCTGAATAACTTCAAGGTAAGAAACAATTTAACCAATTGAAATAACAGCATCAGTACAGTTTCAAGGTAAGGAACAACATTCTTCATTCTGGAGTATTGTGTCATCAATATAATATCTTTTTTGTATTCATTAATGTTTTTTTCTTTGTTTGTTGCTACAGACCCTGTACCAGGTAGAGACATCAGTGGAGACCCCTACAGGCAGTGAGAAGTGTCAGGCAGGAGTTCTGTGTCCTCTGAGACTCCTCATCACCACCACATCACCTGCTGGGGACAGACAGGACACAGACACTGTACCACTCATGTATGAGGGTGAGTGCTGCCATCCAGCTCACTCAATCACTATCCGGTTTAGCGTCTGTTGTTCCCTGACTTCCATGTAGCTACAAAATTGTCATATTACAGATGAAGTGTCATTTGGTTTGTTGTATCTTCCCAATGTGTACCCACCATTCAAAAAATAACTTCATTCTCAAAGTTGGACAATGATTCATTGCAGTTATCATATCCTCAAAAAAGTCATTTCAGAGAAACTTGCGTAGCTATTAGCATGCCTCAACTCTTTGTAGAGGGGAATGGAGAGCAAAAGTGGGCTGTTTTGCTATGAGATTCAGTCATAGACAGAGATACCAATTTCTAATGTCTCACCAGATCCAAAGTAACCAGTGTTATGTCACGCCCATATTTCAGTGCTGGCAGACAACACCATGTGGGCTGTGTGTGGCAAGAGTTCAGGGGTCGTCTCCATGCCAACCGCTGCCATGACAACCAAGGAAGTGCTGCTGGAGGTGATGCCTCTGATTGGTGGATACCTGCCCGTGCCTGTTGTCCAACTGTCTCAGTATCAGGAGCTACCCTCCCCTGATCACAAAGAACTCTCCCCCGACTGTGTCAAACCCTCCCCTGGCAACGATGAACCCTCCCCAGATGAGCTAGTCCCCAGTCATCCCGGGCAGGTGTACTTCAAACATGGACAGGTGTACAGCTGTAGCCAGGCGCGGCAGGTGCATGTCCTACCTGCCAACAACGGGGGCAACCTGGTCATCACCTTCCAATAACATGGTTATTACCTTCCAATACCTTGGTTATTACCTTGCAGTAACCTGTTTATTGACTATCTGGTTATTACCTTCCAGTAACTTGGCCATTGACTTTCAATAACTTGGTTATTGACTTTCAATAACCTGGTTATTGACTTTTCATAACCAAGCCATTATCCTCCAATAACCTGGTTATTGACTTTCAACAACCTGTCCATTTCCTTTCAATGACCTTTCAATAACCTGGTTATTGACTTTTCATAACCAAGCCATTATCCCCCAATAACCTGGTTATTGACTTTCAACAACCTGTCCATTTCCTTTCAATGAACTTTTGCCAAAATGTCATCTCCCTCCAGTGAACTTAAATCTACATGTTATTATGTAACTTCCAATGAATTGAGGGTAATCACCTTCAGATAAACTTGAAGCTGTAGGTCAGGTAGCTACAAGTTAAGTTGTGGTGTAAATACTGGTAAGATGGTGCAATATATGTAAACTGCCATGATGTTAGAACAAAGAGAAATGTATGTACCACAGTCAACAGTGTTGCTGAAAGATATAGTAAAATATTTAATTTAATGGTTACAAAGTCAATCAGGTAGATATTACTTTCTTGCAAGCTGTATTAAAAGAGACTTGGTGAAAAGTTATTGGTTGTTTGTGGCTCCAGTGTGCATGGAGCTATATTCTGAGGGTTGTAAGAAAAAATTAAGTGTTATGCAGAAACAATAAAGGGAACAAAAGAACTATTGTATATTGAACATTTGTCCTCTTCATAATCAGGAGACACAATGTTTATTCTGAATTTCTTCTTCCTTTGGCATGTCAGTCAAAATACAATGTATATAAAGTCTCCAGTGTGCATGGAGCTATATTCTGAGGGTTGTAAGAAAAATTAAGAAACAATAAAGGGAACAAAAGAACTATTGTATATTGAACATTTGTCCTCTTCATAATCAAGAGACACAATGTTTATTCTGAATTTCTTCTTCCTTTGACATGTCAGTCAAAATACAATGTACATGTACTCTTCTTTATCAATGAAATTCATCTGAAGTAAGAATGAAGTTTTTGGTTGTTCAATAGCTGCTCAACTTAAATTTTCCTTATTTTGTTGCCATTTTCTGTGTGAACTGAAGAGAAATGTGCCACGTGCGTTTCTTGTTTATGCAAACTGTTTACATAAGGAACTTATAAGGAGCTTAGCTGCCTGGGAAAAGATTAAGAATGCTCGGCTCTATGATTAAAGAGCAGAACGTAATAATTGGATTTTTACTGGGGCTCGTGTGTGGTGATGACTGTACCTGTAGAGTATAGGGGTCTGTTGGGGGTTTGCTGCATGTCCATGAGCTTCTATTTTACAATACGTGGGACATCGATAGGCATACGTCACTGTTTTTCAAGGGAAAATATCAGCTTTTTCAGTTTCATATATATCAGTTTCTATATTCTAGTATAAGTTTCAGAGTAGCTTAAACATGTTCAAAAGTTAAATTGAGCCAAAAACGTTCAAACAAGGCCTATTCAGCAAATAACTTTTAAGGTCGAGATTTTGGAAACTTGAGACGTAAAGGTTTGAACTCATAGTGGCTGGAACTATATTTTCCTGGTTCGTTTTTGTTGTACTTTTTTTTGGACAAGTCAATTGTAATTTATATCAACATCAAAGTGCACGAACATCGTTTTCCTGTTGTCTTTATCCATCTGTATAAGAGTCGTATGTTGTCAAAACCCCCATACAGACCTTTGACATGGTTGGATCGCCCGCCTCCCTCCCCCGGCGATTACAACAGGTTAATAGGTCTGCGGCTGACATATTACAATCTGCCAGCTGGGTGCGGATCGCGTTACGGAACAGAGAAGCTTATCTCCAAGCAGATGTATCGAGCGGGCTACCTGTTTTCTGACTCTTTTGTAGTACGTTTCTTCCGTCTTTTTTCTGTGAACCAATCGCACTTTGCTGGAGAAAATCTTTTAGGAACCAGTTAAACATCGTTTTGCCAATATTTTTACCGTGCGGGATTAAGACAGGAAGCTAACGTTAACAGAAAATAGCGCCACTATAGCGAGACATAGAAATGTAGATGCAGTTAAGGCAAGAAAAGACACACAAAACAAAGGTACTTAAGAGCGAACTATCCGAATTGCTGGATCATTAAATCTCCAGGAAAATAAGCTTCCGGCTCAGTAGTATACGCGTGTTTGTGCGACATGTAGTACACTTTTCTAGCAGTGAACATTTTCTACTCCTTTTTCAGTCGATGGGAGTTTAATTGGTGCTATACTAAAAGACCTACTAGATCAACGACAAAAACAAGCAGGCGGAAAACCAAGACTACATCTGCTTGGAGATTATGAACCACAAACCCTGGGTGTTCTGTAAGCTCCCCCAACCCTGTCATTATCGTACATGTAAGTGGATTAGTGCGGAATTAATCACTACCTGAATGTGTATCACAGGGACAGGGTTCGAATCCTGCCCACCCATTGGAGGTATAATCCTCGATGGACCCTAATCTCCAAGCAGATGTTGGGGGGGGGGGATCGTGTGAAAAGTTGTCTGATCGGACATTGGGTTAGAAAACTGTCAGAGAAAAAGGCCCGTCAGAAAACTTAGAGGATTTTCACTGAAACATCTACTCGGAGATTGCTGATACACTCTCATGGGTTGCTTGTAAGGCGAGACACACCTTAGTGTGTTTAAGAACCCATCACATTTTTTCAAGAGTGAATAACAAATGTGGATTCAGTATTTAAGAATTTCACAGATATTCGACCTAAATTACTGACTTTATTTCATTTTTCACCGTTTTTTCCTACACCGCCCGCGTTTCCCTTCACGTCACTGCAAGCCCAGACGTAATTAAACATTTTTTTTCAGAACTGCAATTTCGTAAGGGTTGTTCCATTCTAAAACGTCGGGGAGGACGAGGCAGAAAACTATTTTAAAATTAAGAGTGAGGGTCGGTAATGGTTTAATACACATGTGAATGGTAATTAAAAGGAGAGGGAACAGGATTAAGACTTGTTTTTGACCACCCCTCCCGAGATTATGGAATGGACGAGCCCTATACGGAAAGGCAATCAGACTGCAGATTGAATATCAAACAGCTCGGCCGGTCCGCGATGATTAAAATATAGTCCCGACCTCACAGAAACCTTGCTGCACAACTTCTGCCATTGTACACGTGAGAAACACCATTTTATGCCAGTTCGCTGTACTTGGAAGAAACCTGGGACTAAATTGCGCAGTTAGAATATATAATTCTCTTTTTTTCATCGCGACCAAAGTGCAGCATGTCTTGCCCGACCACCCAGTATTCTAATGACGCTTTGGTGGCTCTGAAAGCCATCGGCAACTGCGGCGGCGACACCGTCCCCCTGCCTCTGTTACCCCCCTCCACGTCTACGGGAGTGTTTACCACTGTAGGGGGGATGGAGAGCACGTACGTACCCCCCACGCTCGTCTCCTTCTCGGCAGAGGGGGTCCGTACCTGTCTGTCCCCCACCGCCTTCTCACCTGTGTCCTCCATCATGAACCTGAGTACGGCGGGCGGGTACCCGTCCTTCGCGCCCACCCCGACTCCTCTCCCGCCCATCTCCCTGGGTCTGGACCTGGTCCTGAAGAAGCCGCTCAACGCCAGCAGTACCTACGGGGCCGACTCCACCGCCTCCTTCTTCTCCGCGCCCGTCATCACGTCCGAGCCGGATCGGCACGACACCGGTGAGTGCGGCGATTGTGATTACTATACATTCAGTCTTGCAGCACGACTTATTTTTGGTCCCAAACCATTACTATACATAACAGAACCTTTCCCTAACCATGCTTCTCTTACCGGGACCGTAATACATAAAGATAAAACTTCCCCGTGTTTACATTTTCAGTTTAACGGAGTGTGAAAGGGTGTAGGGTGGGCGAGTTACTTCTCGGCCCAACTTTCGTTTGTTTCTTGCGGGAGTGAATTCTTTGCCACAGACAAATTTCCATTGTCATAACGACAGCGCTACCCGGTTAGAATTGCCGGCGGTGTTGTCAGAAATACTGAATATTGGTTGAATCATTTTCAGAAACAATCGTTGTATACTTCAAAGCAAAATAAAGTCAAAGACGATGGTTTAAAATTTTGTACTACTAGTATTTTTCTGTCGACTGATTTGTAAAGATAAAAATGCCTCTGGACCATTGAAATATCGTGTCGAACCTTAATACATGTACCTTATTCAAAATATATCTAATCATATTTTACAAAAAGGTTTGTCTAGATATTAATAACGCAAAACGTCACCGTACATTTGGAACAATAATAAAAAAATTAAGCAGAAAAATAGTCTACATCTATAAGCTTAGAATGTTAGCTTTGTAATAAAACCCACGTAAGAACGATTTTTAATAGTGAATGTTCGTAAAAAAAAAAAGAAGCCTATTGTCTGTACGGGTTTAATAAAGAATATTATACACTATTACACAGTATGTAAAACAATCATGTTTGGTTTTATTTTGAGAAACACTAAAACGGTTTGCCATGTTTTATATGTTATTCGTGTCCTCGCTATTATTTTGACGACCGTAAAGCAGTGCTGAATACTTGTTGTTCTACATCGATTTTAGTTAACTTCTTACGCTGTTAAGTGTGTTCCTTATACTTAAGAAAGGGCATTGATAGCATCAATACTACAAAGTTTCCTGAAACAATATTGACTTGCAGTCTTTCCCAGCCCAATGAGTTCCTTTTGGGTTCATTTTGTTCATTTGAGGATGTATGATGCATATACGGTAAATTGCATGTTCTATAACGTGTATATACTCCATATAGCAGTAAAACAACGGGAGATAGAAACATGTTCAAATTTTCGCCTTTTCAAACTCATATTATTTTATATATTGCAACATTGCCAACTAGATTGATTCACGGCTTCAAATGCAAATTGGGCGTGGTTGTAAAAAATACATGTTTCATCTGGTCGCCATGGAAACCACATTTTACGTCATCGGCACTTTTCGATCAACACAGCGTCTTGCACCTGAAACGTTAGAGAGCAGCGACATCTAGTGTTGGAAGATATCATAACACCACAGTGCTACAGAAATGGTGCAGTACTGATGAACAAATTTCATCAGAGATCCATCCAAGAAAGTATGCAGAGTCTTTGATGATTTCTCCACAGCTAAACTTTACTGATACGTACGAGATACAGTGAAGATAATAATAATGCAAGGCCTGCCAGTCTTTATCCACGTACTTCACTCAACCGAGACCGGGGGCGATATAGACTTCATTTGACGCATAATGTCCGTAGTATACAGTGATGGGTCATTTGTCCTGGTGAAGCAACTGGGCAAAATACTGTGAATTAACATTATCATTCTGTTGGTACACAGTTATATTTGGGACAAGTATGGCAGATGTATACAATATTGGATCATTATGTGATATTATGGCTCCAAAAACTGAAAATATTAGAACAAAACCATAATGTGAATGATATTCAACAATCATATTCTAGCATATGCATGATTGTGCGTATTTTTCTGGTGCTTGTGAAATATACAACACAAGCTGCACATGAGCTCAGTGGATAAACTCCATGTTCCAGGTCCCCACCTGTACCCTGGCACGGACGTGTCCCCCCTCTCCCTATCGCTGGTGCACAAGCCCCCTCCGGACGGGGACGGAGGCCCCCTCGGCGTGGGCCACCCCCTGTCGCTGACCTGCAAATCCGCCAACGCCCCGCCCGAGCCCAACACCCCCGAGCTGAGGGAACTAGAGGAGTTCGCCAACGACTTCAAGCTGCGCAGGATTAAGGTAACTCGTGTGATAGGTGCTTTCCAAACTAAGTAGATCGAGAAAGACGGGAAGCACATGTACTAGTAAAGGAAGAAACTAAGGAATACTTGAAATAGCTTCTTGCAGACATAAGGCTGAAACTTGTGGTTCCCATGTACTGGTAACTCTTATGATAGGTGCTCTCCAAACTGAGTAGATCGAGAAAGACAGAAAGCACATGTACTAGTAAATGAAGAGACTATGGAATAATTGAAATATAGCTTCTTGCAGACATAAGGCTAGAAACTTGTGGTTCCCATGTACTGGTAACTCTTATGATAGGTGCTTTCCAAACTATAAGTAGATCGAGAAAGACAGAAAGTACATGTACTAGTAAATGAAGAAACTATGGAATACTTGAAATAGCTTCTTGCAGACGTAAGGCTGAAACTTGTGGTTCCCATGTATTAGTAGTTTCTGTCCCATGCATGTAGTTAGTTAGTTTTTCAAGAGCAGCAGCAAGAGAGATGATGTGAAATACCTAACGTTAATCACAATCGCCGTGTAAAGTTGTCATTCCAACTTAGCATGCCATGCAGTTTAGAGCGATTAACAATACAACCCGAAGTTAAGTTAACGTCCTCTCATGTTGGTCCTTTTATCTTAAGACATAAACAACAGTACTCTTAAGGCGACGGTCAACAGATCAGATAGAGACAGCAAGAAGGTGCTTGGTTACAGTTACAGTGTCACCAGTTTCGTACATAAGTGCTCCTGGATTCTGATCTCGTTGTATCTGTCCCCCAGCTGGGTTACACACAGACGAACGTGGGTTCTGCGCTGGCGTCGGTGCACGGTACCGACTTCTCCCAGACAACCATCTGCCGCTTCGAGAACCTCCAACTCAGGTGAGCCTCGCTTCATTTTCTGTTTCTTGTTTGTTTGTTTTTTCGCCTGCTTTCCGTAGATATAAGAACCCAGGTAATATGAAGCCGATCTTGTGGATCTAGGAGACCGAGAACAGAGGCGTCGGACGGTCATTTTAGTCGCTATATCTCTCTTATCGCTCCCATAACTATACAAAAAAACGGATACGCCGCTGACCATATTTTCTGTTCTATTTTCAGTTACAAAAACGCCTGTAAGTTGAAGCCGATCCTGCAGAAGTGGATTGAAGAGGCAGAGAACAGCGGCGGCCCGGGCGGGGACAAGCTCCCGGGGAACGAGAGGAAGCGCAAACGTCGGACGACGATCGGGCTGTCTGCCAAGGAGGCGCTGGAACGCCACTTCCTCAAGCAGGCCAAGCCGTCCTCTCAGGTCGGTCCTTTTGTCTTAAGACAACAATCGACCGAGCCCATAGCCCACCTCACCGGTCTAGCCCATGTCGAGCACCCGTCTAAAATACAGGGATGCCCGATGACATTGCTAGTACCATACTGGCAGCGCAATGATAAGAGGCGAAAGAGAGACTACTGGTATTGGTTAAACTGCTGATTTCAATAGAAAGCTAGCACTGTGCATGCGATTCAGTAGTGTTTCAGAAAAGGCTGCTCGCTAAATTGCAGTCTTAAGGCGACGGTCATGGACAGCAAGGACGCCCATGGTTACAGTTATCGCATATCTTATAATGTCATCAGTTTTCTTTTTCTATTCCAACATTTATTACAAGACATGGTGGCGGCACACTCAAATTTTCCTAACTCATTTTTATGCCACCACCACGCATGAACGGGCAACAGACATACTCATTTTATCCTGAGTTAAGGGAGGAAATTCGTGTAAAGTGCCTTTCCTATAAGGGCACAAGATCAGTGGCATGGCAGGACCTCTTGGCTCCGAGCCGAACGTAACAGTTTCACGGCAATTTCACGTGGTTCTGAGATGCTTGAATCTATTAAATCACATTGATCTGATCCGTTTCTCGCCTGTTCCGTCCATGCAGGACATCGTGCGCGTGGCGGACTCCCTGCGGCTGGACAAGGAGGTGGTCCGAGTCTGGTTCTGCAACCGGCGGCAGCGGGAAAAGCGCGTCAAGACATCCCTGCACAGCAGCGCCCTCTACCTGCATGGTGAAGAACTGAAGGACTGATACAATGTACTAGTATGCCAGTATATTAATTAGTCTCCACCAGACTCCTTTGTATGTCGAATGAATAGTAGAAATTGGTCTGAAAGAGGGTTTTAATTGACCAGAGAAGTTGGCCGACCAAAGAGAGTCCAAGTTGTCTGTGCCCTTTTAGGCCGATTTTTACTACATGTATTTATTCAGCCTGCAAAGAAGACTATCATATTGTACATGCAGTAAATGTAACAACAAGCCTTGTGGAACGATCTCGGAAGTGTTTTCATCACCAAAGTGCCTTGTATGATGTAGTAACTTATTGTAAGGACTAGAGAATGAATAATTCTGATTTTTACAAAGTGCCTTTTGGGACCCTGTGCTGACTGGTCACATGTTATGCTGGGTACATCATGATGATTATTGTTCATTGTTCGTGTCATTTCGTTATTTATTGTCAATGATTCATTATAATTAAATTTCATTTCAATCCAATCAATTTAGTTTTTTGCTTGGTGTTTATCGTTATTGTAAATATCCTCTAATTGCAGAGCAAAGACGTCTGAAGGCGATACCACGAGATATGAAAATAACTTCCGATGTATGCAGTACCATAACAAGCCGCCAGGGGGAAGAAAATATCTAAATCATTCCGATGTTTCATCACGCACACACGCGCGCGCACACACGCACACACACACACACACACGTACACACACACGTACACACACACATACACACACACTGACGCCAGTGCTACAGAAAACATAACCTTCTTGTCAGGTAAAAACTGAAACGCCACTCAGTAAGCCTGCTATGGAGGCTAGGCCCACCGTCCCACGAGTACAATGATGACGTGTTCCTTGCTTCAAGGGTGTCAAGGGCTCAAGTACTGTTATCTTGACTTTGTCCTTTTTTGTCGCGAGGGGGGCAAATAACAAACTTCTGAGTGGCTAATCCTAACAGCCAATTAACGGAACCCAGAAGCGGTGTGTATACGTAAGGAATTCCTTACTATCCACAAACCCCTGCCTCCATTGGGGACTGAAAGAACACAGTAGAAATTGTTCCGTATTTGGGAGCATGATTTGCCTGGGGACTTGGCTACTCCTCCGGCAAATTAATCACCATATTTGGGCCAAAATCAAATACTAGTACAGTATATTATTCATCCTAAAATAGTTAGAAGTCGGGAGGAGACTAGACAAGATCCAGGACGGATGTTGTGGCCGTTAGTCAGAGCATGGAGGTAGAAATCTGATCTTTTAGCTCCATGGTCAGAGGAAACAGTCATGCGACAAGATGTTCACTGGAATGTCGACGTCACCCGGGATCGCCGCATTATGAAACACAAATGTCTCATGAGAATTTTGAGAAAAAAAAAGAAATTTGAAAAGAAGACTGAAGTGTTTTCTTTTGCCACTTTCTAAATAGCCCGTTTTTTCTTCATATATTTCATCATTCCTTTTCTCTACATAATAACTGCCTTGGCTTTTCGATAGGCTCCTGGGAACAATACAGTACAAATGTACGTCCCAACAGTGGCGCTATATTGTGAGTCTATTGTGGGACTGATATAGATACATAAAATGCATCAAATCCAAGCCGAATGACGTCAGGCCCTTTCCTGCCTGCACACCTGAGCGGGCCGGAAGTTGCGTCACCGGATGACATCACGTCCTTACCTGTGCGCACACCTGAGCCGACCGGAAGTTGCGTGTGCAGAAAGTCTCGTACTCCGCGGCCACTTCCTCTCCGGGACCGAGCAGACCTCCGGTTGGTGCGACTCTCGTGCAGCGATCGTCCGATTTTCCTCGCGTTTTCACGTAAGTACGCCGCGTAGAACGCTGCAGACCCGTCTAGTCTTGAGATAATATGGTTTACAGTTGATTTTGGGGTAAAATTTCTGGTTAGAAAGCGAGTGGAAGTTTGTGTCTCGTTTGGTGGTTCTGGCGGCACACCCCTCCCCCTGCCAAAGTTCGGCGTGTTGCCTGGAGGGCGCTAGTTCTTTACAGGCCGCCCAGAATCCGGCAAAACCGGCTTTAAATCCGACACTGTCGGCGAGAGGTGAAATTTTGTCGGTTTGGTGGAGGTTTTTGGTGATTTTGTGATCACTGAGTCGTTTTTTCAGCCGCACCGTGACCCCACCCTAAGCACGCGGGCTTCCAGGTCAGATATCAGTGGAACGCAGAGAAAACAGGTACTTCAACCTCAAATATGCCCCGTTTCACTCCCCCTCCCGTCTGTACCCTTTCAATAGTTTAAATCCGCCGTAAAACACATTCAATAAGCTTCATGAACGTAATTTTGATTCATTTTTTGCTCAGTTCGGGCGCTATGCGGAGGGTTTGGGGTTGAAAGGTGGGGAGGGGGGCACTGCGAAGGAGAACAGGAAGAACAAGCAAATTATGCAGAACCAGTGAGACGGCTCCGGACCGGAAACAAGTGGAATTCAGACATTTTTCCTACAGAAAGGTGGACTTCAGAAGAAGCTGTGTACAAAATATTAGATCAATAAGGCCATAGTTACATGTTGAAGTCACCTAGATAAGATACATCGATTTGGGTATGAACGTAATTTTGGGCAGGAAGTGGGAAGTGGAGAAATCTTGCACGTAAATATTTTATCAATTCTTATTAAGTTATGCTCCAAACTACTAGGATGGGAAAGAGGAACAAGGAAAAACTTAGATTTATTCCTGAAAATGTCCCAGAAACTGCTAAATTTTAACCAGACTTGAGTAATTCAGCTACATACATTAAACAGGAAGTGGTGTAAATTTGGCAGTAATTGTGACAAATCATCTGTAATTTTTAACCTGATCTGTTCCCCTATTCCACCTTGTTTGAACAGTGTGTTTTACGTTCCTCTCTGCACGCAGAACTTGCCATATTTTGGTCGCTGTCTCGGTTCAAGCCCTGGGAACACGTTCTTCATTTTGTGGATGACATCATCACAAATATTGATTTTAACCCCTTTCAAGCGGGAAACATGTCGCTCTTTTTTTAGACTGTGAGCCTTTCACAAAGCTGCTAGAAACTGGCAAATGTCATAAATTTGTCATGAAACATTTACCAGTAGGACAACAGAATATCCTGTCCGAGTTTGATTGTTTCTTTTCAATGTAAATTATCAGATTTGGCATCTCCAGAGGATCAGATGTCATCAGCGAAATCAAATTTGCATGGAAATTTTTGTATGCAGATTGTTAATGTAAGATTTCGCTTTAGAGGTCATGATTTGTTTTGCATCTGTCCAATGTACATTTTCTCCAATTATGTGTAATGTACAAAAATATATTCATACATAATAAATACTACATTCAATACTTGAAGTTGACCCTGACGTCAAAGCCCCAGTTGCATACCAGCTGTGTGTTTGCCTAGTTTAGGGCATGTACAGTTCAGTTGCTGTCATATTTTATGGAGAAATTATGTGTACTTGACGCAGCGTTCAGCGGTCTTGTGGCTGTCAAACCAACCTCAGGTCAGGGGTTCGAATCCCTGCATGTCATTAGTTTTCTGAACCATGATTTGTTGTAGCTAGAAGGGGTTGAAGTCCTTCAGAAGCTTCGAGACATAAAAAAACTGTTTGTGTTGTTTTTTCTAAGAAAGCCTTGATGCCTGAAGCATGTTATAACAGTACATCACAATAACGCCGCACTACCTCGCAAATTGCAGTGTTTCTTCTTGGAAACATGAAGGGAATAAATAACCATCATATCAAAAAGTTCTAGGAAACACTCAAGGAACAAACTTTCCCTGCAAATCAGTTTTTTAGAGACGTGCCTGTGATGTTAGGAGACATGAATGCAGACTGAGCTTTTCTTGTAAGGAAACAAGGGTCCCATTCATTCAGGTGTTGGTAGCCATGATGGTGTGTCAGCTGAAACCAGAGACAGGTCCCCAGGACACACACCCTTCTATTTTACACAGGTATTTTTCACCACCAAAAAAAAACATGATAAAGTATTTCTAGGGAAAACGTTAGATGCTAACTGTTCATTTGTTTCAATCTTTTCTACATAAACTGTTCAAATATTGACATTAAGGGCAGTTTCTTTACATGAAACCAATTGTTTTATTGTAATTGTTTGTACGCACATTCCTGAGGTATATAAATCAGAATATTGTCAAATAGAACCGTTTATGACTGTTATGTCTATGCCGTTTAAAATGAACTGGCCCGCGAGTAAAAACATTTGAAACACTTTGATTTCAGTTGAATACAGGGATGTCATAAACTGAATGTTTGTACAATAGACAAATTAGATAGTGAGTGGGCGTGCATGAGCTATTAAAAGATATCAGATCCTGTTTTCACACCGACACACATGAACGCTACCGAAAACATAACCTGGCAAAGGTGGAAAAATATGAGCAACCACCCCACCCCCCACAGGTTGGTAAAGTATAGGACACAGGAGTTTTCTTACACAACCAAGATTGTTTACCTTGCTTACGCTTTGAACTTCAGGTTTGATGTCCATCAGACACCTTCCTTAGAGTTTCTGACTGGAGTTCTGGTTCTCGGCGCTATATGTAGCCGATGTGAGTGGAGCTTTTGCGGCAAAAACACAATCCCAAACATGTCTGAGTTTGAGTATTAATCTGTTTTCTCCAGGTTGTTAGCAGATTCCAGTAACCAACATGAGCTGGCAGACGTACGTAGACACTAACTTGGTAGGGACTGGCAATGTCAGCAAGGCGGCCATCATCGCTACTGGAAACGGGGCACTCTGGGCCAAAAGTGGTGATTTCAACGTAAGTTTTTTTTCTTTTTTTCATTATCATCTACAGACAAGTGTTAAAAATTATCTCAAATCTTGTATTTATTTTAGCAAATTTAGAGTACAGACTGTGTGTTCATTTTGTGCGTGTGCATGTGTGCGTGTTACAAAGTTGAAAAAGTTATTGGCCTCACCCAAAAAATGCCATAGCAGAAAGATTTTCCTTACAAGTAACACTGTTTTTATATTTCAGTCCATACCATGGTATGGATGAAATATATTGTGTTCCCTCATGTTTCTTCTTCTCCTCCTTCTCCTCCTTCTCCTCCTGCCACACAGTCAAAGGGATTCAACTGTCATTTTTAGTCAAATGACCTGAAATTTGGCAAGGCCAATCCCCCTAGGCGTTTTTTTCATTTTTTTGATACATGCCTTTGAAAAATTTTTATGAAGGTTTTTTGGGGCATTTTTCGACAAAAAATGGATTTTTGGATCCTGTGCGCTGGTTTTACAACCAAATGATCTGAAATTCGGTATAAGGGTACCTTGAACATGTGTCTACAGAATAGCAGTCACATGTTTGGCATACACCACTTCCAAATGACTCATTTGGGGGACTTTAATGGCTAGTTGCAGCAAAAAAAGTGCCAAAAGTGCTATACCCGTTCCATGTTCTATCTAAAGAATGGCCTGTTCCATCCATGGAACACGTGTTCCATTGCAGGTTACCTGAGGTCACATTGCACCTAAGTGGTGCGTAATGACCCACACATTCAATTTTATGTGCCTAAGACCTTCAAAATGTATCAAATCTCATCATTGTTAGTTTTTGCATACCTGTAATAAGATTACCGGTAGTAAAGCTTTCGAGATTCAAAGTACTTGTTGTTGCATCTTTGTTCTCATATAGCTACTATTTAATTCATTTATTTGAGAACCTTTGCCAGTTTTGCACTGGGGTAAGTTTGGAATAGTCCACTTTTGCGTGGGAGGGAGATGGACTGAAATATGCTGTATTTGCTCCCAAGCAAATGTCGGCCTTTCTAGTTCAATATAGTATTCAGTTCAGTTTCAGTTTATTGAGATACCCTTTAGCCCATTATGGGCTATTCTTCCAGGGTTCCAATACATGTAACACCACGTAGTCCCCACTAACTTCAATGCGATGTTCATTCAATGCACTTGGTCCAGCTTTGCTTTCCCCTTTTGGAAGAAAGTTGCATCTGGGGCCCTTAAATAGGCCTGAACTTGATCAATGAGGCCATCCTAAGTTACCATCAGAATGTTGACCCACGTAAGTGGGACTTCAGTTTAGGAAACAGGTAAAAGTCTGACGGTGCTAGGTGTGTTGGGACGGACGCATCAGTTTCCTAGCACATACATGTAGATTATGTGATTGATAAATACCTACTATTGACATGTTCTTTCTAATATTTCCCCATCTGCAGTTATCTGAAGAAGAAGCCGGCAATATTGCGAAAAACATCAGTAATCCGAGCTCTTTTCAGGCAGGTAAAGACAGCTGTCCTGTTATTTGGGTTACGTATATTATTATAATGTTTACCAGGGCTCAAAATACTGGGTGCATGTGCACCCTAGTGCACCCAAAGTTGGAGCTGTGCACCCAATTTTTTTCTGTGGGTGCACTGGTGCACCCAAATGTTTTTGTATGTAAAGATGTTGAATGTATAATTGTTACAGCATATTCTTAACATCTAGGTGTCAGAAAAAATAATACAATCATTGTTATAGTACTTTTCTTGAAATGAAACATAATTATAGTTTTTGCTGACATTCTACTTATTTAATCTTATATGGTGCACCTAAAACATTTTTTGTGCACCCAATTTTTTAGGTTGGGTGTACCAGTGCACCTACTCCCAAAAATGAATTTCAAGCCCGACATTTACACACTGGTCCTATCAGTTCTGAATGCTAGTTCCTCTGATCATCAGGGACTCATTCACAGCCCTGAAAAGTCTGACTCTTCCTAGTAGTTATTTTGTTTGATGTATCACCTGTTCCATTTTTCCATTCACGCTGTCCAGATTTAAGACTAACTTGGGATGATTGATTGATTGATTGATTGATTGATTGATTGATTGATTGATTGATTGATTGATTTTTTATTGTATTTTCAGCTGGTGCGAAGGTAGAAAAAGAAAAATATATCTTTTTGAGGGCAAAAGAAGATGATGGACCCGTCGTCTACATGAAAAAGGGGGAATCCGGGATGTGCATCGTAAAATGTACACAATGTAAGTACATGATGGAATCTTTTACTTTCGTGAACAAATCTTGTTTCTTTCTTTACAGTAGCCTGAAATCCAGCTGTGTAAGCTATACCTCCAGCCATGTGGAAGTAAGACCCCGTTCATACCAGACTTTCAAACATAGATATCAGGAGTTTGGTCTCATCTGCCGACCAGGTTGCATATGCTGATTCCATCGCAAAATTAAGAAAAATCATGGAAAAAACTGGAAACGAACTCAAAACAATGCAATCAAAAAGCTTGGAGGTCCCACACAGCCCGGATGCTGACCCCCTGAACCTGGAATTATGACGTAAAAATGATTCAGTTGAATAAACCCTTAGCATTCAGACTAGGTTTTTCGGCAAAAAAAAACTAAAAAACCGTTACCAAACCACCTTGCAGATGTGAACCCCTAAAAAAAGTAAAAAAAAAAGTTTGATTTGCACTCACACTAGGCTAAATAAACCGCATAATTGAAATATATTGAAACCGCTAAATAAAAGTCTGGTATGAACGGGGTCTAAAAGGAGTGGGTATAGCGTTCACAGCTAGATTTCAACTTTCTGTAGGCTACATTTACAAAGAAGGAATGAAAGATCAACATGAAAAACAAAGTCTGAGGGGAAGTCTGTTTCAAGTTTCTCCTACAGGTCCATTTCATCATAGTGTTAAAAGAGGTCATCTATACTATTACCTGTCCTGTGTTTTCTGTCCTACTGCTCCTATATATGTCTCACCCAGGGCTCGAAATACCAGCTGCATGTGCAGTTGCACCTAACCTGCATTCATACATGTACTGGGTGTATAAATACTTGTAGGTGTATGTGGATTTTCATTGCCTGTATATTGACTGCCATCACCTATGAAATATAAAACTAAACGAAATAATTGAATGGTTTCTGAACAGCTTTTCATGTAACCCATACATGTGTACTTCCAAATTTTAAGTGTTGAATCCCACTAGGAGCCGACAGGACCTGTACCTGCAACTTCATCTAAGCACCACAGCCAGACTAGGAGACTGACATCAGGCATTACTTCTGTTCTAGCTCCATAAAGAAGTTTTGTTTCCATTGTTCTTTTTTGAAGTTGTTCAACTCACCTATATGTTGCAGATTTTACACTCATTTACATTTTCAAAGAAGTTGTCATAACAATGCAGGGCTTCATGGATAAATTGTAATAACTAGTCTCATCAGTTTGTTGTAGCTATGCATCTAGTGTGGCAGCTGTGTACCCTATGTGACGAAACATTTTTTCTTCCTGTTTTCAACTAGTTCAACTCCATTTGTTGCAAATTATATTTGTCCTGTTTGGGTATTACTGTGTACAAGGCTGTCTCCAGTTTAGTTTAGGTTGAAGTTTAGATGCATAGAATTAGGATGAGTTCTACTTTGTCTTTACTCACCAGCACAAAAGTTCTAAGAACTCTTTTGACATGACTTTCTTTTTCACCTCAGTTCAGCATTGCTGTTGGTTTCATCACAGACTACTGTTTAAGTGTTTCATTAAGAATTAATGACCCGTCCTGAGGTGTATATTGTGTCATAAGGCCTGGCCATTTCCTATAACCACCAAATAAATTTATGAAGAAAACTGCAAGGGCACACGACACCACATACACCGAGGATCAGACAAGCTGTTGACGTTATTGTCATATAGGTTATCCAATTTTCGTTGTTAATGAGATCTGCAACCTTTCTTCTTGTACCAAATTCCCAAACTATGTTTCAGAATCTATCCAGATGCGTGAGCAACTGTTTTCTTGCACTCTTGTATTGAATTTGTTCTTTGTTACACTAGTCTGACTTCTTTATTGTTGAGCATGTTTGATAGTTGTTGATGTCTGATTGAAAAGTGACCTGGTTATATATTGTTTTCTGTTCTCCCCACAGGTATCCTGGTCGGTCTGTACAACCCCCCAATCCAACCAGGTAACTGCAACAATGTTGTTGAAAAGCTGGGAGAGTACCTGAGGAACTCTGGCTACTGAGGTGGCAGCCATCTGGGCAGCAAACCTGGATGTCTCTAACAGTGCACAGAATCCAGCAGCAACAATATCCAGAGGAGACGACTAGGATTTAAAGTTCCCATTCTTGAGAATAACTCTCTAACATTATGACGTCATGGATGGCAAAAAAATAGGACGTGTACAAACATCCCATTCCTTTCCGGTGCAGTTAAGTTCTGAAGTCGTAGATACTTGAAGCAACAACTTTTGCCCTGTTTCTGATTGTCAATTGGTGGTGGACGTGAAGCAATATGTTTCATTTGTGATATCCGTTGCCCTCCAGCGCCACTGCTGTGCACGTTCCTTTCCCATCCATGACTTCACAATGTTAAGGCGTTGTTGAAACCTATATCTGCAATCCAACATCTTGTTGAGAAAAAAATGCATTCAAACTGCTTTCAGTTAAACTCCATGCAAACGACATTTTGCAAGTTACTGCTAGTTTATTTGTTTTTGTGTGTTAAAGAAGGAAAAGTCTTACTGCTAACAGATTTCATGTAAACAAACCAGCTCCAATTTGCCAAACAAGGTTAGCTAGCAAGATAATGTCAAGTTTTCTATACTGTCCATAGGTATGCTAAGTTGTCCTGGGTCATGCTAAATTGTCCTGCAGGCATACTTGGTTATCCATGGAGAAGCTAGATTGGCCATTATCATGCTAGATTGTCCATAGTCAAGCTAGGTTGTCCATGATCATGCTAGGTTGTCCATGGAGGAGCTAGATTGCCCATGGTCAAACTAAATTGTCCATGGCCAAGCTAGATTATGGTCAGGCTAGATTATGTCTGGTTATGCTAGTTTGACATGGTCAATGCTAGATTGCAAACAGATGGGCTAGATTGTCCATTGTGAAGCAAGCTCATGGTTCATGGTCAGACTAAAATGGCCATTATTAATAAAAGAATGTTAGTGTACTGTTTTGATATAATCCAAAAGGAGAAAGTGTAGTAGCACCCGGACATCTATTGTCTGTGGCATATGTTATCAGCAATAGCCCATCACATATACCATAGCTGTTGATTTAGGCAATGTACTTCGACCCATAGTTTTGAGAGATTTCCCTCGAGATTGGGGGGAGGTGATTATACATATATTATGCAAGTTGAAACTTACTTAATGTCATTATAGGGGGTATGCATAAAATTAATCGGCGATAGTGATATAGATATGAAAGAATTTATTTTGGGCAGTGCTTTTGCTTTTTTTTTCATGTTGCAGTTTGCTTATTTCTACCTGGTTGCTTGTTGACTTTCTGTTCAATATCTGTTGTTTGTTCTCTTCTGGACCCTACACACCATTGGCATTACCTCTTACTTTTTGGTGATGAAGTTTCTCAACTTTCCTCATTACTTCTCCAACCTTCAAGGTGAAATCTTTCCTTAGTGTGTTAAGAAAACATGATTCTTATAAATTAAGGGGATGACACATTAAAAACCCACACAGTAGACCTCTAAATTCCATTCCAACAGTTTTCTTATGGCCATAGTTCTTTTTTTCTTAAAGTTTGACCCTTTATGTTTTCCCAAGATCCTGGTGCCAGGTCATTAAGAGGTCAAAAGTCATTTATAATTTGGGACCATTAATTTTGATTAGGCAATAAAGGTCTGGTGTGTGTTGGGAACAAAGTAAAGCTTTCTCTTGTATGTTGATTGAAGATCTGATCCTTAGTGACCTTGACATATAGTAATGACCTTGAAATTAACATTATGGATGGGTAGGGGAGAAATGTGCTGTTTCCTCACATTGCCTGTCTCTTAAATGGCTCCTCCATGCTTGGTTAGCTTGAAATGAAATGACACTTAAGCCTTTGCCATGTAAGCCCTTGTAACGTTTCGTTCCGTAAAAAAGCCAAGAAAGTTTCACAACTTGCAGATCGCTGCCTCCTACATTCCTGTTAATTGTATTGTTTCGCTCATTCCACTTTTGTGAAGATCACATTCCATGTTACATTACATTACAATGCTGGTTAACTGTGACTTGCGTAGTGTGTAACACGCAGCTCATTAATTGTGAGTCCTGGCATACGCATGAATCCTGTACAACTGATTAATTGTGAGTCACCGAGTGTATCACATGTACTTCAGACAATTCCACCTCAAGGCTTGTAACATCTCTACTGGAATAGCTCAACAGTGCGAAAAATGTTGTAACTTTCATTACATTTTGTTACCTCTTCTCATGCCCCTCTGTCTAGTAAAGCACTGTGGTTGTGGTCTGGTAGCCAGCCCTGGACCTAGCCATGTTAATACTATCCTGTGTTAACACTATCCTGGTTTACATACCTTAGCCAAGTTGATTATGTAGGTATGTTTTTTGCACCACTACAGCCTTGAACAGCAAACCTAATCAAGCATACCTAATCACGGACCAAATTGTTAATTTTGCACGAAATCTGCTATTATATCTTGCACAGCTCCAAGCGACTGAAAGGTTTCCTTGTGGATTTTTTTAGTCTGATAATTTTTGAAGACTTGTTGTGTTGCACTGTGAGGAGGCCATAGGACGAAATGCCCCTAAAGTGTTCTTTGATTGACATGGATAGATGCTTGTAAACACAAGGTGCAACTCTTCAAATCTTGTAAGACCTGGTCAAGGCTTGCATTCTCATCTTTAAAATCTGATAGTAAACTTCATCCACTAAATGCAGTCCCCATTCTTACTATCTCTGTTTTGTCCGCTGGCCTTCCCATGAGTCATTGCAACACGCCAAGGCATGTTTCATGGACAGAAAAGCATATAATGAGCTTCCAAATTTGAATGATTTTCCAAACGTTGCGCTGTGAGCTTTACTAGATTCTAGAGAGCTTGGCTCTTTTGCTCATTTTGTAGCCAGTGGTGAATAGTTTGCTGGGAAAAGAGAAAACATGACCCAAAAGACAACATGGCATTTGTAGTCATCTGCAGTATTTGAGATGATGATGCGAAATTGGTTATTTCTATGAAATCAGCCACCATTAGTTCACGTAATATTGATCTTTCACCAGAATTAGACAGTCGAACAAATCATTGTCGATTGAAAAAGGCCAGTGAATTTAATGCGAGTTTACCACATAGTTTAACCAATATCTATGACTACATGTACTGCTCGTAATTTTTTTTTACCGACTGCGTGATGGCATCTTACGCTGAGCAGTTGTAATGAAGTGCTTGAGCTGTGGACGAGCTGAATCTGCTCTGCATGGTGTCTACATATCTGTGCCTTACAGACTTCTGTCAAGCCAGGGAATGGATTTCTGAAATAAAGGTGACTGACCAATACTGACCACTGTCCTGACAATCTTCTCTGACTTACTATGTACTTCTGTTCAACTTGGGGACAGACAGGTAGCAAGGTCAGGGATGGGAATGACTAGCCTCTACCAGGCTTCAGAGGAAGCAGGATGGAGTAGAAATTGGACAAAAAGATAGATGCCAGGAGAGTTGGCATCTTCCTCGCTATACTCCTGAGCATAGTACCTATTACGCCAATTTCTACTCTTTCCAACCACTTCTGAAGCCTGATGGAGCCTAGGGAATGATAACTAATTTGCAATTTTTAATCAAGTACTTGCCCAAATCATTTTCACCTTAAATGTATTTGTGGGAGGATCTAGTTTACTGACATTTTCATCATGATACAGTACTACCTTCTCTGTCCCTTAGGCCATATGAATGTGATCCCTTGTTAACTCACTTATTAGCCTTCTTACCAGAATCAATGACAATAATGAAAATCTATATACATTAATGTATTTTGCATAAGTCGACAACTCTGCTAGGTCAAAGGAACAATCAGTTCTGATGTGCCTCATGATAATACTTACACAATGGGGACAAAGTTCTAAAATTACTGTAACAATACTAACCCCTATGGCCAAAAATACATTTGATCAATAAATTTTCTACTTTTTTATTCGATAATTCAATAAAGGACGGTCGCGAGCAACTGTTTATCTTAGAATAGCGTTAGATATCTTTCTGTCTGGAAAGTTTCACCACACAGAAAGGTCACACCATTTGACGCCCTGCAATCAAGCCTAGTCAGTGCAGTTATAACTTCTCCCGCTAGATGTCTCTTGTCTTTCTATGACTGCCAAGTAAGTGGCTTCACAAGCCGGATGATTCTTGCAAAATAATCCAGAATCGTTCCAGCGATTTGTCACTTGATATTGTTCGTTGTGCTTAACCTTGGAAAAGACACAAGAGTCCGTTTCAGCGAGCGATCCGCTCCAGCGCTGTCCTGAGTAATGTTTGCTCTCTCAATTGCAAAGGAGAGTGATGAAAATGTCTGTGGACATGTATGGTGTCATTTGCACAGGCCCCTCTACTGCTATTTCATTGGTCCCAGAACTTGCCAAGATTTCAACACCAAGGAGTCTCCTGTCTGTTCGTGCATACAATAACATTGGGCCGCACTGACAATCACTTAACCGAACAACAAAGCACGAGAAAGACGTTTAGACGCATTGTCATCGGACGACCATTTCTACACTATGCCTTTACAGTTGTGGCGTTATAATGTTTGTTTGTACTATAGATGTCGTGACTTCAGCAATTCGCACGTACGTCTAGCCATGCGATTTAGTTAATCCGTCAACCCATGGCCAGGTTGCCTTGTAATTCATCATAAAGTACCTGTCGTATTGATGCTCACTAGAGCATGGCGTGTCTCCAGCTTAAACTGCTGGTATCGCCAGCAATGGTCGACAGGTTGTTGCCTGCCCTTAGGTTATTCATGGCCACGAAAGCATGGTGGCTCCGTGGAGACGTGGACACATTAGAGAGAGCCACACCTGGCGTTTTCTTTCACCGTTAAAGTAGAGTGGTGGGAGGAGAATGTGCCCTTATCTCCGGAGCCCTACCCGCCCATTGGCGTGCATACCGCAGCGTGTAAAACCGTGTAAACACCGGACACATGCAGAGGTGTAGCATGTTGGGACCTTCCCAGTCAACCTTACCGGGGTGCGAGGTTGATACTACAACAGGACAGACAGAAAGTCTCATCAACCGAAGATTTCACAAATCGTCTGGTGTGTCTTTTCATTGAAGTCATCTTTAAAGAAGAGTTTTTCCATCTCTGTGGGATTTCCTCAGCCAACCGTGCGGAATGTAATGTTCCATAGTAGATTAGTCCTCGGCACCGTACTCTTTTGCGCCGCAATCAACCATCCTTCAGTCTGAACGCTGGATCTGCACAGTGCACTATTCCCGTTTGGAACTTTTATTCAGCTTGCCACTGACTGTTGATCAAGCTCCCATCCATACCTCGTGAGATCACGTCGAAACGTCGCTACAGACGGACAGACGGAGCATCGCGACATATCTGAAGCCAGCAGGGATCTCTGAGGGTGAATCCATCTTTTCTGGACCGCTAAACAGCGACACTAGAAGACGTTTCCTTCGGCCGTGTGGTTACAGAGCAGAACGGCCTGGCCAGGTAGGTTGTTAGGGGAGATATCAGCTATTTTGTCTCCATTAGACCCTATTTAAGCTAAACAGGTGGTAGTAATCGGTCACAAGAGAGCGAATGATTTGTTAGGGGAGTTAATCCGTTAGAGAAGGCCCAATGATCACCCACCCACCCCCAGCTATCATCTTATAGTTTTAGAAAATGTAGAGATCTGTGGAAGATATTGACTCCATATTTCTAGTGTCTTTCCAAAATCAAAAGCCAAAGTGGTCGATGTTTTGTTGTGTTAGTGCCGGTATTATACATGTATATACTTGAGTATAGACCCATATCTAAGTTCTATCTCATTACTACGGCCGTGTTTACATTGTTCCATGGTTATGTACCATGTTTATCGCGTTGCTCCGTGAGGCCCTTCTCTGTGACCCTGCCCACCGTCCTGTTCAACTTGACATTTTCACAGGAAAGGCCGCACGTTCTTTTCCCCTGGGAGAGATCCGTAATAACGGGCTTCCAGTGTTGACAAAATAAAACAGGGGACAAAATAAAGGAAAGCGGGATTCCCAGGTTGGACTGGGGTATGTTGCATTCCTGTCGTATTTCTGCTTCAGGATCTTCTGATTGGACTTCTACAGAGCGTCCGGTCCCTCTTGCGTCGTAATATCACACTCAGGGAAAGTATTTACAATATAGTGTGACTGGTAGCAGCGCAGAACAAAACAATACATGTTACAGAAAATAACGATCAAGCAGCTGAATAGTAAAAACGTAAGTGTTGTGTAGATAGTGTTTAGAAACGTCTGCGTAGTTTTCTGGTAAGGTGGCCCGTATCGTCGACCACCAAAAAATGGTCACATTGGGCAGGTGGTCGTCATGTATATACGTATAAGTGTTTGTGCGTCTTGTTTTCTAGTTCTCCTTCGAACTTTCTGCTTCCTATCCTTCCCTTTTCCACTTGTTCGACCATGCATGTTCGTACCGTTTATACAGACTACGCTAGTGAAAGACCTACTACAATGGCGACTTCACCTGAGTCCACGTCAAGCCAAAAGAGGAGCATCTTGAACTTCACATCTCCGAAGCCCACCTCTTCATCGGCCGCCTCTACCCCCACCCCCCGGGAGCAGACCCCCGACAGGAGCAACTCGACCCCCCCTGTCAGCAGACTGCGGGCCGGAGCGGGGGGTTCCGCGCCCTGGCGAGGGGGATCATGAAGATGCAGTCCCTAGCCTCCGGCACGGCGGCGCTACGGCTGGCTACTAGGAGGGACTCGGTGGAATCAACCAAGTCTTCTGTCGCGAGTTCTAAAACTTCGCATCACACGTCACATCGGCATCATGGACACCATGGGCATCACGGACACCATGGACATCATCACGGACACAGGAGAGGCAAACGGCATCATTCGTCATCCGAGTAAGTCTAAGTCTGTAAGAAAGATAGAAATAAAACACAGAGATAGGGTAGCTTCTTTCTCAGGCTTGTGCGGCGGGGGCGGCGTTAAGTTTTTTTTTTGGGGGGGGGACCTAAAAGACTCTCTCTGTGGCAAACTCCCTCCCCGGCAAATCTCCCTCCGCGGCATAACTCGGGTCCGGCTCCCCGAAAAAAAATTAACTCCGCCGCCGTAAAAGTCTGCGAAGGAGGCTAAAGATAGTGGGCGATATCGGTATAGTCTAGAAAAGAATAAAGGCCGGAACCTTGCAGTCATCCTAAAGAGAGCATCATCCTCACCATTTCATCCATGGATGAGTCCTTCCCATTACTGCCCCTTTCTCATCTTTACAGTGTCCCCAGCCAACCCAAACCGCATGTTTGGTCGCATTGAATACACACTAGCTCCTTTCTCTGTACGCTCCTAACGTAACAGTTCACATCCATCCTGTCCGTGTCTTTACCGTATTGTGACCGTCATGCAACATGCCGAAGGGCGGTACTGTGCCTGTGCCAGCCCGGGTAGGTTACACCAAATATCACCGTCCTGTGTCATGGCTGTTGAAAGGCACAGGTGAAAGAGATACGCCAAAATTTCCTCGTCGTTACCAAGCGAACTCGCATGCACCGTTGGAACTAGGAACTAGTTCCCTATCACGTACAACCGTACAAACCACGACGTTTAGTCGTGCGGTCTTCATATCAGGGCTGCGGTAGGACCGACTGTGATTGGTTTGACAGAGGTGGATATGAGCGTTCTGCAGTACAGTTCACATATGACATATGTGAGTGGTACTACCTAAGGCCTTCCCAGGAGAACAGGTTGTGGCGTAGTACAGTTGCACGACGTTTATGAGACCGGCTTGAGTCGTCCGATCCCGAGCCCCAGCCATGCCGTCCCCGAGCCCGGACCCTCCCAGCCCGCGGAGAAGACTGTCGACGTCCTCGATGGGTCTGATGAAAGGCCGGCTCGCGGCGGTAGCTCGCGGGGTGATGCAGGTCCACACCATGACGAACATAGCCCGTAGCCTTGGCGGCGGTGGACCGCCTCAGCCTCGGGCCTCCAGTCGCAGGGGTTCCGTAGACTCCACCCGCTCCAGACGGTCGTCTATAGGAGGAGGCCTGGGACGGAAGGACGGGAAACGGTCTCCCAAACGGTGAGTCGCATACGACAACGAAGTTTTTTTGATAGGACATTGTTACTCTACTCACGCACCACAAATGACTTCTGGTACCACAACAAACTGAGGTGAAGCGACAACTTGTTTTGCCTCTCAGTATAGGCCTCAAAAGGAAAGTATTCATGTTTTCATAATAAGAGAGACTCATCCTACTTCAGTCACTCTCACATTCTAAATCATGTTCAAGGACGTCGAAGGGCCCAAATGGCGTGGAGCGCGAAAGAGGTGATGTTTTCATTTTTTAGTTTTACTTGGCTTGTTTGGTCGCATCAGGAAGTTACTTATCCATTTTCACAATTTTCTCTTAGTACGTAGACATGATCTGTTTATGTCTTTCTTTGAAAATGGTGTGTCTGTTGATCTTTATTTGTTAGTAGGCCTCTTTCAAACAAATGTCATCAAACTTTTAGTCTCCTAGCTGTTTCCCTTCAATCTGCAGGCTTCGCTTGGGTACGTAATTTGCACAAAAAAACGCAATCTGTTGTTTCCTCTGTTCGGTTGTTGTCTTTTTCAGTTGTTGTAAAGAGCTTAAGCTTTAGCCTGACGGTTTGTACAGTAGAAGAATTTCCCTGCTGATCTGTATACTGTACACACCGCTCCTGTGTACCGTGTGGTCAGGCATGACGGTTCAGCACCACTTCTGTCCATCGTAGCCTCGACGGCAGGCTCTTTGGTTAAAGCCTTTTAGGTTGATTACGTACGGTCTCATGGCTGCTTCCATGCATGTTACGATCTATAACACTGAGGAAGAGACTACTGTAGACACCAGGTGTCATTTGAACACGGTACGAATCATATAAAGCAGTTTGTCAGCAGTAAAAATGTCTGCAACGGAGCCTGGGGTGTAGGCTACCGCCGCTGCGTGCGGGGCGGTTCGGCGCTGCTTCCCACCACTTCAGCCGGCCAGACACGGGACATTTCCCGCCTTGTCCCCGTCAGGTGTTCTGTGACGGGAAACCTCGTTCCGTATATATTGTTTACACACCATCCAGGGATTCCAGACAGAGCGTTCCGTCAGGAACAGTCTCAGTTCAGTGCACGTGAGAACAACATAGCAACGGTGCGGTGGCCCAGGTGTATGGTGTTGGGATATATGTTTGGAAGGCAGTCCACAAGAGAAAAACATAGCAACCGTCTCCTAACTGTTTGTGTTTTGTCTTAACTCCAAGCAGACGTTGGAAGGAAGAGCCGTGCATAAGATAAAAACAGCATTATAACAGTTTTAGGTTGAGTATAGCCGTCAAACAGATATTAGGAGTGATGATCGTAACATACTGCAGCATTAGATTTTCATGTTGGCCATGGGAGGTCTTGTGAAGGAAAAAGAAAGCAAGTTACGATTTTCCTAATCTCCTTGCAGATCAAGACCACACCAACGACGTCATAATATAATTTACGAAAGAGTACAAATGACTGGAGAGTCTCCTAAAGGGTTGCTAGAGCTGGGAATGTTCCCGCTACATTTAACTTGACAGTACATGGCGTGCTTTACTGTTGTTGGGAGCAGTACGTTAAGACTTCGAACACCGCCGAAACAAAGTTCTGATAATCATCATCGATAAAAGCAACACCGCCATATTTCTACAATGGTGCACCTTGGTAGCTCTAAGAGAGAATCACATGTCTTGGCAACGTAAAATCCGTGGGTCCACAAGTATTTTGGGAGTATAATTTTAGTCTTAAGTTTTCTGCACTCCATCTACTTCAACTAAATAGTATTACCTACTTGCACGTGAGTTTAACGCAGCCTCAGTCTAGAATATCGATGAATGAAAGCAAAAGGCAAGAAGAGATGACATTGGGAGTGCACTGGTGACATGAGGCGGTATAGCGGCCCGACTTTGTTCGTGCCTCCAACATCCGAGCAGCTCCGGAACAGACGGCACACCGTCTACTGCTCGTTGTGAGTAGAACTATATTCATTGTCAAACCTGACCGTTTTTCTTAGTTTCCAACAGGTTCTCTGTCTCTCTGTCTGTCCTCCCCCCCCCCGGCACTGATTTTTAAGGGCAATTTGGAGCTGAAAATTATGAATTGCCCATAAAAGGCCGAATAACTCTAGAAGTAATCGCGATAAAATTTTCCCGTCATGCCCCACCATGATAGCGATCTTGGGTTCCAGTGAACTGAAGCCTTGTGTTATTCCACCCTCATAGATATCTAAGTAAGTAAGTCCTAAATAACAACAGAGAGTGATAGCACTGTTTGTAGATATAGGACCTACAGCAGGGTCCGGTCGGCGTTTTCCAAGTTATTGGTGTATTCTGCCTCAAACCGTCAGAAATCAGACTTGAATGTTTAACATTTGGGACATAAGTTGATATTCTGCGGGCTTGAAAAGGTCAATACAGCGGAGTCGCTTGTTTCTCTGACCGTGAACCTTCGAGATGATTGTAAAAGTCAGGACACCTGTTGATGAATGTTGACTCAGTACACTAAGTTGTTCACAGTCTTAGAGTCACATACGTATTATAGACGTCGTAAGGCATTCTTGTGATTGTCGTGGATATGAAAAATGCTGTCTTAGAGCCCTGCTGGCAATTGGTTCTGTCAGAGCCTGCTTGCAACGTCTATAGCATTAGAATATCACGACATCTACGGGACGAATGTGACCATAAGTTATATAGACTGGTTTATTTGCAGAAACACATACTTCATACATACATAGTACAGTAGGTTAGAAGCTTTTTGCAGCCAAAGGCTGAATTGAGAAGCTTTTACAAATTTTTAAAAAATTACATGACTAATACATAATATATATACATAAAAAGTGCCTTGAGAGGCATTAAACACCACTTATACGCTAGAATAATACACATTTATGCTAAAATTACATCATACAACTTCTGTTGGCAAATTACTTAGGTACAACTGACAATAATAAAAAAGTACAATTACATCATGTGCAACAACATAAAATGAAATCTACTGTATGGCAAGGTTATTCAGTATGTTCAGCATTGTGGGGACAGGACTGCATAAATATCTTTTTGTCCCAATGGGTGGTTTGTAGCGCCGTGTTTGCCTTAGCTGCATAGGTTAAGAGGTTTACTCATAGGAAATTCAAACTCGACTACTGGATCAATTACGGAGATAATTTCCGGACGTTTCGACAGACACCCACCATCATCATCGGTCGACCGTATTGGTCGGGGTTATACCGCCCCTTACGAGGTGACATACCCTTTCGTTAGCTTAATACAAGACGGGGTTCGCCACGCCTCCGTCCGGGTGATGATGTAATCACCACTCTTCTTCAGCTTCACTAATGAACTAACAGAACTCGTTAGCACTTATATAGTGTTAATATATATAGTATTAACACTATGACTACGGCACACTCCCTTTGAGTAAAGTTTACCTGGATGTCTAACATTCATCAATATGTTAGGAGATTTGTGCTTTCTGGATGTTGTATCTAGTTCACTTAGGCCCATTTCTACTATCTATTTTCCCAGAGATCAGGAATCAGATAGCGAGTAGGTTTACACAACAAGCCACGGTTTACACATCTACACATGATTCCTTTGTACTGTACAGTCTCTCGAGATAAACATCTAGTCGTCATGGCCTGTAACTATAGACATAACCTACAAGTCGTTAGCTGTACATGTCAGCCTCCCCACCACGTTAGTTTTATAATAAGATGTGCGATCTTTATTGCGTGTTTATTTCCACAAGGTTGTAGACAAGAATATCCGTCTTCAATCTACACAAATACTATAATATAGATTGACAATATAAAGCAAAATATACAAATAGGCTTAGAATTACACATTTAATCGTTCGTTAACGACTACCATTAACTGCAGCTTCGTAAATAAGCACATGTAATCCTAACCTTCAGACTTAATCATTATGAGTGCATTTAATACGTAATCCAGCCTTTTCGGTGATTTTGACCCGTCCTTGTACGCGGCTTACTGTGGTACGTGTTTTCCCATTGATACATGTAGTCGCTATGGGAGATGGACTGACGTTCTGGTCAATATTTAATTTCCACATCGCCTAATATTTGTCGAATGTAGCCGTTCATTCACCAACGGTTTAACTTTGAGACGCTCCACTGAATGTCTTAGCGGAGTTATTCTGGACGTGAAGACGTCTTGTCGTTGTCTTGAGACGTCTTGTGGCCGCAGACGTGAACCGAGATGGCTGGGAGACGGTCTCGGAAGGTGACGGCCCCTCCAAACTTCGGTCCTCCTCCCCAGGCGCTGGTCACCCCGCCGACCTCGGCCAAACAGCGCCGTCTTACCCTGGCCTTCGGAGAACGGTTAGCCAAGTCTTTTGCCTGTGTTGTGTACATTTTCACCCGTTCTGCTAGTGTCCTATGTGTTGAGACTCCTTGATAAAAATCATTATTCTGAGAAGACGCATCAAACTCGCTATGGTACATGTATTTATAATGCTAAAACGAGCAAGACCAAGCGCTAGCGTTCTCTGTGCCATGAAGATTACCGTCGATCAGACATCATTATACGATTAACTGCTGATAACACAGCTGTGACAACAGCGAAGATTTATACACCCCATCCATTGCAATTTTATAATCAATATACTTAAGTACGTTCAACAGTCTACAGCCGTCACTATGGATACAAAAGTATCTTCTAGCGGTGGCGGTGATCAAGAAACTTGGACAGGATATTGTGGTAGCTAATGGTAGAGTTTCTTTCAATCTACTTGTAGCTTAGGTGTGAAGAAATCCAAAACCAATTTTCTGTCGATTCTAAGGCCCTCAATTATACGTTTAAAAGCACGGAATGATCTTTTTAGTACCCTGAAGGTTTCGTTACTAATTAACACGAGGCTGAAGTTCAGACCAGCAGTGCTGATATCTGAGTCTGACGACATGTCGGGGTTGATAAGCGACATGGAACTACAACTCATTTATCACCAACAACGCGTACATGACCATGGTCCAGCTATGGGGGGCCCGATTAACACACTAGTAGCTTATTTTCTATGTGCAGGTCGATCTTGGCGTATTTTCCCTACCTCATTTGAGTACCAGTAAGTCTAAATAAGAGTTATGTTTCAGCCGTCGAGACAACATCCGTTAGCATGTTAAGTGGCTTTGAAAGGTAGCTATCATTTCAGACTTAATATCCGTGTTTGTATCTGTGTTTGTATCTGTGTTTGTGTATGTGTTTGCGTCCACATATATGCATGTATCTTTATGGATAAGCCTCTGCTTGCACGTGTATTTATATCCATAGGCCGCTCTACGTCGTAACACACCAGTTCTCAGACGCGGCTATTAATGAGTTATCATACACAACCTTGTGAAAGTGTGACCCCACATGTTGTTAGGATTAAGTCAAGTCAAGATAGAGGAACTTGTTGCACTGTACAATTGCCACAGGCCTAGGGGAGCAATTTTTTTGTTTTATTTTTGAACTTTAAGTCTTGATTTTTTTGTTGGTAAGATCGAAACTTTTAGTCGTAAGGGTTCCTTATTCTTGTCGCTGCCAGGGCTATTGCTTTGTTATACCAGAAAGTGAGAGAAATTAGGCGTATATACGTAGTGGCGTATGATTGTGTGCTGTACGTGATTTCGACGTAGAAGGATAAGAATCAAAATAAATGGATGAACTCGTCGAATGAATGAACGAACGAATGAAGGAAGGAACGAATGAATGAATGTTAACAAAGTTCAACGTACTGACACATATCATACCGTGACGTCATGCCTTGCGTTCGTCACGTTCCCTCCATACTAACCACGCAACGCATGCCGGGAGCAGTAGCACGTATCGTGGCAATGCCCTTTATCTTGTTGTTATTTACTCTGCACTTGTCGTCACCATGGTGACAGCACCGATTAGTGTCGCGCCATTCTCCCCCTGCTCACGTGTCCAGGCGACGCCTGAAGTGGGCTGTTAACCAGTGAATGGTTGATTAACCATTAGAGGGTCCTTTAGGCGTTTTGTGCTGCAGGCAGGAGTCCAGATTACATCCGTTGGTGTGGTGCTACGGTCTCCAAGCAGATGTTGGCGGGGGTCGTATCGAAATAGTCCTTGTCAGACGCATTTGCTCGCTAGAAAGTGGACGTTGGCAAGTTGGAAGAATGATTTGCCAGAGTTGCATCGAGCATCCTCCCATTTGGTCACGTTGTACTATTTGTTCAGCGAGTAAATGAGTCTGGTAGAGACAAATATCTGACCTGTTTTCATATATTGGGGGGTTATCTCCGAAAACGGGGTAGTTAATATGTAACGGTAGGGTTCAAGCAAGGTCATGATCTTCCTTCCAAACGTCTGCTTGGAGATTATAGTGTGGAGCTCTAAGCTCCAGGCAGATACGTGGCTTTGACTTGTGTTTCGCATGTTATTTGCAGCGTGGACATACACACAGATCTACAGAAACACATAGCCGAGCATCACACGTGTAAAACAAGCTGAGGTAGCCTATAGTGCACAATCTGCAATTTAGATTCAATCCTATAAGACTAGTTAAAATGAGAGTAAAAATCCCGTTCAACGGTCCATGGATGAGTATCATCTGCTCAATACACAACAGAAACCTCATCGACAAAAGAAAATCATTATCCGGAAATCGTATCGTAAGCCGTTCCAGGTCAAAGTTTGAGAGGTGTTGAGAGGTACTTATAAATCTCTTGGCTGTTAAACATGTTTGTTTCCTTTTGATATAAAACTGCCAGGCCATATAACATTACAGTCAGATCACGGCAAGGCGCGGGCCAGACTGCAGACTTGTAGCTTGTGCTCTTGTTTCCTCCTTTCTGGTGGAGTGTTTGACAGACGGCAGACAGTTCTATCATACTCATCTTCCATCAGAGACGAGAAGAAGGACTTCTTGACTTGGGATACTAAGAACTGAAAGCTGAAGGACGATCGCCTTGCTACCTAACCTCTGCTTCCGATTTGATCCAGGTGTTTTCGAATTCTCTGTTCTCTTCTCCAAAACTCACCGGGAGATCATCAAGAGTTGGAAACTTCAGACTATTGGCGTGTCTTTTAGCCTGATTCCAACGGGCCTAGGGGTTTGACTTCAAGTTGTTATCTAGGGAGATGAATTGGATTTCGTTGTACTGAGAGGAGTTTGTAATTGGTGTAGCTGAATCGCAAGGGTCTGGAGTAACTGCCGTTTGCTGCTAACTGAGGAGGCTTTAACATGGCAGCGACTGCTCATGGGACTGTAGCTGTTCTAATCTATTCACACCTGGATATACCCCAACAATCATCGAGCGACAAGTGTGTTGGGTTCTTGAACCTGTATTGAAAGGTATCCACTCAAAAGGACTGCAAACTCTACATTATAACTATCAAGTCGACGTCGAAGCTCAGACCTTGGACGAGTGGACTGCCTGAGAATTGAACCCAGGACCTTGTATCCCCTCCAAAGGAGCGCAACCCCCTTCCCGACGTGAGTAGAGTGCGCGTCGCTCTGTAGGCTCGCATCTCAACCCAAGGACGATTTTCTAGGTCAGAAGTCAAGTTCAAGGTCGTGGGTGGACGATGTCTGCCAGGTCACGCCGGTCTGGTCGGAGGTCCTCCGTCTCAAGTGACATCAGTGTGGTGGACATCAGGAGGGCGCCCTCTGCCGGACAGAGAAGGAAGTGGCAGTGAGTCTACTGTTTATTAAAAACATTAACCGCCCCACCCATCTAACATACACATCGTGGACATAGCTTATACTATCATTTCAATCTAAAAATACACAGCTAAAAATTTCAGTCTCATCAATTTAGAATGAACGAATTCGTGTCCTTAGCATCTGTTGAGACATGGTCGTTATCTTCAGATCATATGGCAGTCTATCTTATTATGAGCCATACATAATAAAGGCCCCCGTTGTTTAGTGGCTTTAAACAACACTTAGTAGCTACACAACACTTAGACTACACACATGGCGTAGGCGTGACGAATTCAGCAGTATGATAGACGTAAACACCAACACCTGAATGAGGATGCCTGGTGGATGTAGGTTGTTTCTTGTAGGAGCCAAAACGTTTGGCAGCAACTACATGAAATATATTACCTGTACACGAGGAGTGGCTAATGTCCACACATTAAGCTATAATTGCGGCCCATATTTTCCGTACGACAAACACTCGGTGAGGTGAGGTGATGTAAAACTCATCAGACCTCGCCTTAAGCACACATCACATCAACAGATCACTTATACTAGCGAGGTTTTCGTCAGTGCAAAGGTTAATGACTGTTTTATAGTTTTATTGTGATGGGTGGGACCTTCACCTACTACATGGCGGCGGTTTTGAATACGTTTTCACTATCATTGCAATTTGCTTCTTTGTTAGTAGGTTGTTGAAAAAAGTTATGAATTAATGTTATCACTTCTTACTAGATTATGCTTTTGAGATTAGATTTTGAGTGCCCCAGCAAGCTGGGGTTGTTTGGGTGTGAATTATAAACTACAAAATCTATGGATGTATCTATAAAATGATTTAAATGATTTCTTCATTTCTGAGGAGATCTTGGTCATATCATTGATGTACAATCAAACTTTTTGAGCCCCTTGTGACTTTCTTCCTGACTGCAGCTTCCTAGTTTACTACACTGGTTAGAAGAATGTGAAACTACAGGAGAAGCTGTAAGACATACCCTGCTTCGAGTTGGTAGTTTCAGGTTAATCCATTTCTCACAATTAAGGCACGATATCGATGGAGACCTGCTGCGCAGCATGCGCTGTACTTGTTGTAGCATCTATATTTGGGTACACTTTAATGGCTAACTACTCTTCACCTCCACATAGAGTCACGATAGTGACGTTCAGTTTGCTATTTATACATGGCACTTAGCCAAGCTGGCGCCCGTGCGTCGCTGCCGACTGCCCCCGCACAATGGACGAGTAAACTCGCAATCATTTTCACATCTATCAGGACTTTGGCGTGGATAAAATAAGCAGTGGATGTTGCCATGGGTTGGTCATGGCAGGCTGGGTGGATTAACTACACCTGGTGGTTTACACATGGACCGGAGGGCCACGCCGACTTCGACATCTCCTGAAGAGTCATATTTCCGCTTTCTCTTCAGCGGAACACCAAGTGTAGGCCTTAAAGAAGTCAAGTTTGTCACTTGTGGACTCGTGTCTTGGTGAGAGGGTTATGTTCGGGACAAGGCGCACCTGTTGAAATCGTACTTGGCGACCGACAGAAGGCGGTGTTTGCACTGCGGGCTGAGTGGCTGTTTGATCCGCCCGCGGGAGACCATATATAGCGACGAACCAGAACAGGTTCAACGGTGGAATGAAATGTACCACGATCATTGCAAGTTTAGCCAGTTCTGCTCATCCACAGGTGTCGACGGTGTACGTATAGGACGAGATGCGTAGTCCTCACAAGTTTGATGTACCTGGGAAATTGTCTTCTCAGCTATATTTCGACAGATACAATTGCAAGGAACAGTAGAACAGTAGTCCCGCTAGAAAGACTGCAAGCCTTTCCAGTAGCATGCAAGCCTAGCTGGTGAGCGACAACAGCCGGGATTCAAACCGTCTACCATTTAGTCCATCAGCAGAAATATTTATCACTGGTCCAAGCACACTACCTTAGCGACGCGGACTACGGGTTCGTCAGGGAGCCGGGTAATCAAACTTAAAAACCGGCGGCGAAGGACGGTTGTTCGTCCGCCCGCGTACAGACATGACCTCCCCGAGGAAGACCGCCCAAAGCAGGAGGAGGGAAACCTACGCTGCTGCGCCCACTCTAACTCCTGTTGACGAGGACGGGGACCATAGGATCCGTGCACGGTGAGAACACTGGCTGCAACAAGCCTTGCTTTCACAAGCTACGGTCTGAGCTGCCTTAAGTTTAATTAGTGATTGGGTCCTTTACATGTTCGACAAGACGATCTGATATAATTGAAAGGGAAACGGTGTACGTTTCTTTAAAAAGTGCTGTCATTCTATTCGACCCGTCATATTGAAGACTGTTTAGCCTTTACATTTGGCTATTCCACCATACATGTAGCATGCAGTTTTCCAACAGAAGAGAAGTCTAGCGTCGAGACAATTGCAAGAAAAACTTTGTGATGATCCCCAAACATCTGCTTAGAAATTATCTGCGATTTTAAGACCTTCTTTCACATGGTCTAGACTGCAGGGTGAGTGACCTAGTTGGGAACAGAGGTCGGCTTTTCGGATTACAGGATTAGCTGTTCCAATATAGAAAAGCAAACAATTTTCAGTATCAAATGGCGTGTTATGAGTTTGTCTTGGATCTGATATTTGCCCATGTTAGATAAAACAATTAAGACAGTGCCTCTGGCCTTGTCGGCTTCCCTAGCGCCATCGGTGGTCTCCGGGCGACGCTTGGTGTTGCTGTGTTGTACCGACTACTTATGATTAGCGTTTTCTGGTTGCTACCGTTTTTTGATTACTTGTCGCTACTATAGCTGTGCTGCCCCGGGCGTAGGAATCACTGTGCTAATATTTGAAATTTTTATGTCACAAAGAACCCACGGGGAATATTGGCACAGAAAATTTCATGCGAGTTGGTCGGTTTTTTGTTTGTTTGTTTGTTTTTTTGTATTTGTTATTTTAACCGGTTGGCTGTGTATGTGTCTCATTTCAGGCAAAGGACCCATAGGTGACATAGAAATTTCAGTTCTATCAAGAATGCTGCAGCTGGTAGAGTCAAATTCCCACGCTTTTTCAAACCAAGTTCACCTGTATGTTACCCGTTACCCCCACAAAGAGTCAGCTTGTTGCCTTGACCCGGAAAGAAAGGACTGCGCCTGAAAATTAGCGTTTAATGACTGATTAATTAGTGAATTAATCATTTGTTCCACAATTAGCCACCGTTGTGTTTGGTTAGGAAGGATTGATGACAGCAAAGACCACCTGCCGCTCACTTTTGAACAACTTGCGAAGTCGATATCTGTGCTGTTCAGCCATGAACCACTAGGTGGCGCTTTTAGCTTGCTGACAACCACAGCACAACAATATCGCGTGCGCTGGGTTCGTTAATTATTGGAAAACCACGGCTACTGTGAACTTTGATTACTTCCTCAATGTTTGTGATTTAATGTGTTTGCACATTTGACTACATATAGCCAGTTATCTAAGTTTACTGTTTTGATATCAAAGATCAGACGATGTTTTGACACATGCGGATGCTTTGACAGTTCTGAGGTTGACCTTTGCCCCTCCCTAGCAACAGTAGCTAGCCTTGTCTCTTGGAGAAGTTGTCGACCTGCCGAACTTGTCAACAAAAAAGTAACCCAGAGAAAGTTTGTACAAATGAGCCACTACTGAAAGATGGCTTCCAAAGGAAAGAAGAGGGACTCCGGCACACGTGTGGGCTCGGCTCTGGGCAAAGAGTAGGTATATCGGGTGACGGGGTTACATGTACCCCGTGTAAGGTTTGATGACAAACGGCTTTTCACAAAAGGTGCTCGGATATCAGGTTTAAGGCTGCGCCAAATGAAACAGAACGGCACATTTTGAGCCTATAGAAGGTAAAACAGGCGTGCAAGTTACTGTTAAATCCCATCTTGCCCCCCAAACTGGGTTGCCATGCCAGTAGCTGCCTTCTTTGGTGACCCAAGGAAAAATAGTTTGTTGGTATCTAGGCCATCACTTGCCCCCCTCCCCACTTGTGGAACTGCCCAATCTTTTTAAGTTATTTAGCTCTCAATGTCATTGCTAATCAGAGCTAGGCCATATAACTAGCCATCCAGCTAAAGTATGAAGGTTTCTTACGTTAACATTTAACGTTAAGTCTTAGATCTGAGTCTTGCATGAGTCTTCAAAAAATTCTATCCAGTGTAATTAACGTTATCTCTTGATAAAGTTTTACCTTTAGGCTATAAATGCCTTATATTAGACTCAAGACATAATAAGTTGCTGCTTTTCTGTTAAGTAAGTAACGTCTTAGATAAGTTGGTTAAAGATTGCTGTAGTGTAGGCATAATTGCCAGAATCGTATAGCTTAGAGGACACCGATATCTGCCTGTATGTTGGGTGGGAGGGGGGTGTGGTGGTGGTGGTGGTGACTAACTCTCTCCACAGATCAGGGACTGTACCGTCAGCGAGTGGCATCCAAATCAGGATATGATATTAAACAGTTGGTCAGTCAGTATAAAAACTGCAACACCTTGTCATGCATATAACTGACCATTACACTTCAGTTTAGTGCATCTGTAACAAGGAGTAGGCGTCAATAACTACCCTGCCCAATGGGTCCTGGACCTTTTGGCCTAATTGGTTAATGCGCTGGTTGTGAGCTGACACGCCGTGCCGCTGCGGGCAGCCTGGGTTTGATCCGGGGTTCAGAGTCAACCTTCCAGTTTAATACTCCTTTCTCTTGTGTTACAGTGGTGTCAGAAGTGGGATTGCAGCAGGTGGCTGGTGAGGATGTTTTTCTCTCCAAGAGTTCCTGTAATCCATTCTCATTTTATCTCTCCCTTAAGTCTTATCAGTTGACTGTTCAGGCACCACAGAAGACCTGAAAAACAGTTTTCTCCACCCTTCTGTTAGATATGTAACAATGTTCAGATGTGCAGGGAACAGTCCTCAGCAACAATGGCTGCTTATAAATTATGTTGATGCTGTGAAACTACTACAAAAGCCAAATGGCCAATGAGGAACAACCTGCCACAAACCAAAATAATGGACCTTTTAAGCAAGTGCCCAACCCACTTGATGTTGTATAACTGTTTTGTTTTGGTACGTCATGTTTCCTAGGAGGACTGGAGCTCAGGTGGTGTGTAGGTCAGGGGTGAAGTTCGGAACAATGAGTAGGGCAGAGAATTAATGTCCACCTTACACTAATACCAAACTGTCAGATCTACCTATTTTTGACCCAAACTGAACATGTTTGAAGACTGGATTCAGATTGTTGGCTGTTGGCGGTTTCTCTTGAGTATTTTGAAAAAGATTTAACAACTTATATCCTTGCAACTTTTTTGTATTGTTGCTCTCAGAAGGCCACCCAAAACATTTTGCATTAAACAGCGGAGTTTTCACAGTATCAGGTCCTGTTTATGCCATCAAGTGTAACATACGCAGAAGGTTCTCTGATTTCAACGGAACAGTCACGACATCTATTCAGTCTGAGTGAGGCAGTTGTTGAGTGTAGTAATGTACTTGGGACCAGGAGTAGAATTTATCCCTTACTAGTCTTAGACGTGTTGGAAGGTATCTACGATGTTGAAGAAGGGTTTTGCGGCGGTGGTGAGTGCCCTGAGTTCTCCCATGGGGAAGCCGCCTGGCAGTGCAGATGTACAGAGAGAGGAGTAAGTAGGAGTGTTGTTTAGGATCATAGTAACGTCTCGGCCAGGGCTTTCTAACAGTCTTTGTGTTTCCGTCTCTTAGGCCACCATAGATCCAGCCGATCACAGATATAACGTTATATATTATTGATATATCTGACCAAGTTCATTGTCTTTCAGATATCAATTTTCAAGGATCATTTTGTGGGAA
Organism: Branchiostoma belcheri; assembly: GCF_001625305.1. Lineage (NCBI taxonomy): Eukaryota > Metazoa > Chordata > Leptocardii > Amphioxiformes > Branchiostomatidae > Branchiostoma > Branchiostoma belcheri. The sequence continues at coordinate 770,799 of NW_017804176.1, read as the reverse complement.
AGTCTGTTCTAGAACCACCTGTGCCTGTTGTTTCTAGAACTGTTTACTAGTAACTTCATACAAGTAGTTGACAATAGTTTAGGGTGAATTCATGAGAAAGTTTGGTTTAAGTGTATGGTTATACTATGGTAGATTAGTTACTGTTGTCTATTTACTAGTTAATCTATTATCTTTGGCTAAGATATTTATTAAAACATGTAATGAATAGTGACCTGCCAAAAACTCGCCAAACAATAGTTAGAGTTAGTCTAACTATTGTTTGGCCAGTTTTTGGCAGGAGTCCACACCTGTTTCCCAGAGAGATTTCTCCATTACTTATCCCTAAAATTGAAAGTCCTGGGACTGTTCTAGAACTATAGATGGCAGATTGTCCATTTGAAATCTCACCAATCACTAGTAACATGGTACGGCCCTGGGGGTTGACACTGCCCCCTCTCCTCCTACTTTCAGTTTTTCCCTTTTTGTGACCGCTCAAATTTACAAAGTATTTATGTGGCTTTCCTATACATGTATATGACTTGCATTTTCACCCAAGCACACCAGGTCACCCCTACTCTTCTCAATATTCAAGTGTGTTGGGTTCTTTTAGACGTGGAGGTTTGATGCCTGAGTCTCCTCCATACCGGTACTATAGACCATACGTATCCAGAGTGGCTAGTGCTGCTTCCTTGAGACATCTGATGAGTGAAGACTATCTCTAGACTTTGATGGTCCAAGACTTTTAGATCCAGGGCAAGATAAGTTTTAACCAATTATACTATTTATAGGCACTATAACTGCTAGAACTGTAAGTTATAGGTACAAACTACTTGTATCTACTCATCTTGAATCAAAAGTTTAAGGATAATATGTTGTCATTCAAGTTTTTGACAGATTTGTGCTTGAAGGTTGTCAAGAGCATGTACATAATTATGGTCTTATAAAGTTACCAAAAATTCAAGATAGTTACATCATGTCTGAAAGATGTAGCAAAACACAATTTAAGGTCTTGACACACCCTAAATACATGTACCATCCTTACCTTTTAATAGTGCCATTTGGAAATACCAAGAGGTCCACCCTTCACCATTTTTCATTTCTAAGGTTTGGTTCAAGTATAATAACGTCTAGTTAGGCTCAAATCAATGGAAGTCCTGCCCATGATTGGTGTTTGATTGTTGGTCATTCAGGAGGAACAGAAACAGTTGCAACAGGACTCCAGAACAGTGAACTGATCCTAGTCATCACCAGGGATACCCCGGAACACTATCCCTGCCCATTTGTTTAGGGGGGGCCTGTATTGTTTATCGCTGATGACCCCTGTCTATGGTATGAACATTTTGATGGCTCGTTCTTGGTTGACTGAAGTAAACTACCGGGCGTAGTTTATATAGGAGAGGGGATGAGTGCGTCAAGGTTGGTTAGAGCCATTTTTCATTATTTTTTGTGGGGGGTTGAGATCTGTTTACTCCACAACTTCTGTACTACCCTGCAGTAAGTGGACTGGAGGTTGGTTAAAGGTGGATGGCTGTCAGATTTTCTGAGGGGTATGTGGTAGAATAGCTACACTCAAAGGCTTATCATGAGTTATGACTGTGTTTAGGGGTTGTTACTTTATTCCTATCATCAACATTTTTCACTAAACTGTCATAGCTGTCTTCTTAGCAAACTCTAACCACATTTATTTTTACCTTTCTTGCTATGTTTGTGACTTAAGTTGGACTGAGATTAAGACAGTAGGATTGACATAATGCGGGTAACACAGACGTTGTTGTTTACTCACCCCAATGCTGTGTAAACATCGCCGTGGAAACCCAGGGGTCAGATGTCGAGTCGTATGTGCTCAGGTAGAAATTGTCACGGTAGTCGTGACAAACATTAGACACTTAGAAATAAGGTAACGTCTGAAGGCCAGAACAACATTTCTTGTATGAAATCTTGGTTGTATGTAGACCCAGCAAGTATAAGGGGCCCTTAGCCAATCAGACGACATCCAGGCAAATGACACTGTTAATTATGAGAGTTATAATTTTGGGTACTGTAATGTCACAAAGTTGAGTCAGACATGGTTTGTCAAGTTTTAACACCAGCAGGTCTGTCGAAGTTTAGTATCTACAAATATGGAGCAAAAGGTATCATCATCAACTCACCTCATAGTTCACACCAGCCGTCAATCCCTATACAGCCATGCAGTTTATGACGAAGAGTGGTTCAAGTGCTTCAGCACATCAAAGTCTGGACCAAGTTGGCTTCAGTGTCCATTTGACTATATGCAAGACAAGGAACAGTTTTACTCTAAATTTCAAATACAATGATTATAATGTAGTACTGATCTGTCTAAGGTATCTAAGTAAGAAATTTTAATATCAATAATATTGGTTTCTTCTACCATTGTGGAAAAATGTCCTCAGGTTATTTTTATATGAACTGGCATACAGGTGCCGAGGCTTGCATGTGGCCCTCCCTCGCCCAATACTTACACTCAACACTGTGCAAGGGTAATACTCTCCTCTCTCTTGATCTCTGTCAGCACCATCTTCAAGTTGTTCTACCTGTACTGGAGCCAGCTCTGAATTGAAAACCTTAAAATCTTTCCAATACATTAACTTGTCCTTCTAATTGGTGGTTTTGATTGGCCAGTTTTCTTCAGCGTTGTGTTGTTTCTGCTGTTGCCACGACAACTGTGCCTTGCTTAATCCACAGCTTTGGAGAATTAGAAAAGCAAAATCAATTTAGCTGCCTGCTCAAGATCGTTAGTTCTAATGGTAGGTGGCTCAACAATGGAGGTAATGTAGTAGGAAGTGTTTTGGCTTTTGTAATAATGGAGTTACCAAGTAGATGAATTGGAGAGGAAAATGATTCTATCTATTATGTTGTTTAGTTCTAGAAAAGTGCTTTAATTACCACCAAAGTTGTTTCAGTATTGGATAACCGGTAAACTGTCCCAGCTACCTGAGCACAGATTTTTGAGGTCCTAGAGTTTAAGTCTTAAGGCTCAGAGCAGCTTACAGTTAGGCCAAGATTCGAACCCACAACCTTCAACTCCAGAAGCAGGATCACTCACTGCGAATAGCCTCCCCTCTGAAGGACTGCCTGTAATCGTTCCTTGAAAGAGAATTAAGGACTTCACAACACCAACAGCAGGCCGGGATTGGAACCCACAACCCTCTGATCCAGAAGGAAGATTTACCTGGTCAACAAAACATTGAGGATGGATTGAGCTTGACATTCCTGCCTCACAAAAGGACTGCAAGCCCTAAGCTACCAGTTGGAGGAGAGGTCCAAACTCTAACAGATTGGGATTCAAACTCACATTGTGGACTCCAGACCAAGAGTAATTTTGCTTGAAGAAGAGTCAATTTTTGACACCATGGCTGGGAGGTGGAGGCAGCTTCATATGACGTCCTCAGGACTAAGACTGCACAGCAGTTCTGCCAGATCAACACCTAGACCATCCAGCGGGAGCTCCAGATTATCATTTAGAGCTTTGTGAGGAGATTTTCTTGATTTGTTTGCTGGGAATGTTAAATGTTTCAAGATGAGAATTTGGTTAGGGCATTTCCTACATGGTCTTCCTGAAACAACAGAAAACCTCATGTCAAATTGAACATGTAGTCTAGGTCTTCAGTATCAACTCTAGAATAGTTTACTATAAAATCGTTCTGAAGTTCTCATGCAGAAAACAGTAGACAGACACTTACATACATTGTGCAGAATAAACAGGTTCATTGACCAGCCAAATTACATGATAAAGACAATAGACAGTACATACCTTTCCCGGTAGCATTATGACAGGTGAGCAAAAACAGCCAGAATTCCATCCCCTAACCTCCTAGTCCTTTAGCAGGTCACTAATCACTGAACTACACAGAAAATACAGACTTCTCTAGCTGGTGCTACACGGTCTCTCATTGTCAGGGACTGATTGGGCCTTCTATCTATAGGGGTCTGATGATTTGGAGGGCTGGACAGGCTACATGTCTTCATCACACTGACAACAGTTCTGTGACAAACATTCATTTATCATGCAAAAGCCAATCTCATGTTCCATTCACTCAGAAATCCAGCAGCTAGAAAGATTTTATTGTGCCTGGAATTGATGAGACAGGTGGCCTTTAGGAACCTTTGTGGTGTAACTATTGTAGAAGTCCTGCATTTTTAATGCGGGCAGAATTCCGCACCCTGTACGCAAAAGAATCTCCAACAAACACTGAGAAAAGCTGTCAATTTACCTTAGCTTTAGTTCATAAAGCCGCCTCTATATGATGGAGAATCCAAACGGAAGACGTAGAAGTCGCTCACGGCAACGGTCGCTGTCGCGCGGTCGCCTCTCACGGGCAGGTTCAACAGACCTGCACGGCTCGCCCGTACTCGGCTGCTCCGACGACTCGGAGTTCAGGATGTTTCTGAAGAGTGCGAGGGACGCGGAGGTGTATTACGATAAGCTGGAGGTTTACCATGCAGACCCTAACAGGTGGATGTCTTTCTGCTTAAGAACTTCTTGCCATTTAAGACAAGGATCCTCCTGTGTTCTTGGGCTCAGGTGGAGACTTATAGCTATATAGGTGGTGCCTTGATTGTTCATTGGTCACTTTTCTTGTATGTGGTACATAATGGCAAAGTAACATTTGTTGTGAGTTAATTCACTCTGCAAATATTGAGCTTTCAAAGCCAACAGTGCAACCTTTCCTGGGTGGAAGCCTTCGCTAAGAGACTTAACACGTTGCACGAGAGAAAGGAGCACTTTGCTGTAAAAACATCACGGTGCAAAAGGAAAACACAGGCATTGTGGGTTCAGCAGTGAAATCCGTGCAGAGCGGAGCGCGGCATGACCAGCTCTTGTTCTAGCCATGGTATTAGTCTCTACGTCAACAAGGTTTCTGTTGGCTTTATCACCACGCCACCTAAGAATTATGTTTGGATTGAGAGCTCTTAGAGACTGGTTCTCGGTCACCAGCATTTTACAGTTGCTGGGAAGCAAATGAACTCCCAGCCATTTTGTAGTCTGCATCATATTCTATTGTGTAATCCACTGTGGCAAGGTGTCCTCATGATTTTCCACAAAATGTGGCTTTTCGAGTGATCGTAGGAACTTGGGACCAAGAGGAGTTTGGAGCATGGAGTTACTTTCTTTGTAGCTGCACTTTGGAAGTGCCATGCCTGCATTCATGGCTTGAGATCCAAGTTTTGGAATTTTCTACAATAGTTGGAGCATAATTCAGTCACCAAATCTCTCTGATAACACTAGTGGTCAATACTGGAGGACTTTTGCATGAGGCTGGTGTCTTGCTAGCAGCGGATTGGAAGTTCCAGAATGGCAGGCTCATTTCTCAGTGCTCCCTCGGAGAAGGCAGCCCGGCGTGTGTCCTGGGCACCTGCGACAGAGCAACACCTCCTAGACACCGGTCACCCCATGGTCAAACCGAAATCAGTACCCTTACGAAGGGCCTCCATCATGCCAACATCTTTTGCACCACTGGTGCCTCTGCCACCGTTTCAGCGGGAAAGGTAGCAATCTGTCAGCAGCACTTCCTGGCAATGTGTTATGTTTTGGACTCAAAAGGACTACTAACAATGTAGACTCGCTATACTCTGGGAGAGGCTGTCATCACTTGTTAACAGAAGAAGTCAAGAATGGAAACCATTCTCAATTTTTGGGTTGTAGGTTATTAGCTCTGTCCTATAGGAACGTTTAAGCTTTCATGATGATATCGCTATGTTATGTGTCTGATGTTTCCCTGCATGTTTGGTCAGTTATGGCCAACGTGACCTGGGCTCAATGTCTTTTTCTTATTTGCGAATGAAGAATGATTTTACTGTACTGTCTGTGTTCCACAGAGCTGCATCGGTGGCCGGCAGCGTGCTTGGTTCAGACACCAAGAAGGGGAAACTGCCGCTGTGGCCTGAGTGGAACGACAATGATGTCAACTCTGAGAAATGGGATGCCTCGCACAAGGGCAAAGACAAGGAGAAGGGCAAGAGCCCAAGTCTGGTAAGTAGTTCTATCTCTGTTCATTAAAGACTGGATTATTTTGCTGTCCTTCCTTATGTATGGTTTTCTAAATACAATGTATTGTATGATAACTATAAGACTTACAACTTTTCATGCTGCCCAGGAGAGAGGAAAGCGTAGCCCTGTACATGTAAGTTATGTAAACATGTTAGACCTACCAGTAGTCACAATCTGGAACAATCTTTCCAGAAATTTCCAGTGAGACATTCTTATGAAATATCATATACAAAGGTGACTGTGGATTGATAAGTTTATTTTCCTACGAGTAAGCAATCTAATGAACTTATAATTTGCAATAATTCATGGAGATGTTAGAATATGTTCATCTTGAGGCACCCTCAATTACAGTCTACTTTACAGTCTACTTCTGTTCCTTCCAGCATTTCTTTGAGGACCCCGAGGGAAAAGTGGACCTGCCCATTTCATTACGGGACAGAGTCAAGGAGTGGAAGAGACCATTTGAGTTGGTGGGGGAGGGAAAGCCTGCTACAGTGGTAGAAAAAGAGGATGGCTTTGACCTGGTGGCCAACAGTGCACATTTACATGACAGTGAGGTGAGTGTCAGTTTGCATAGTATAATATCAGTTTTTACAAGCTGACCTAAAAACTACAAATTTTCCATAAGTACACAATACTACATGTAGTTACAAATGTGTAGTTCTTGAAAGCTTGTGTGTTAATGTGCAATTATAAGGTCAGTCCACATGGCTCTCTAGCAGACTTGAACAATATAGAAATCCCCCTAACAATTTCCCTCTGAACTGCAGCTGATGCGTTGGATCATCAGCCAGATCATGGCGCTGTGGAAAATGACGGAGAATAAGACTCCGCCGACCGACGCGGGGAGCCGTGCGGACCCCAACGTTCCGGACGGGCGCTCATGGCGACCGTGGGACCACATCTACTCCCTCTGTAAGGCTGGGAAGGGACCACATCAGCCACTGTACAACGCACACGGGAAATATGTCATCAAACTCTACTGGATGGTGGGTTTTCTACATGGTTCTATGGATGACATTCTCACACTTAGGAAGTGTTCAAATTGGCACAGAAGGCAATGATGCTATTCCTTTGGTAACAATCTGCTAGAAATTTAAAAACTGGGAACCTTTCCTAAATTCACCACCAAAAATGAACTTCTGTTATGACTGATTTAACACTCTTCACAAATCAGATTTGCAATCTCTATGAAATCTAACCAATTACAAGTCAACTTTTCGTTGCTAGAGGAAAGAGGGAAAATTTACCAAACTGTGTTATGTTATTATATTGATCCTGACCATTGTTCCCATTACCAAGAAAAAAAGCCTGTAACTCTGCTGATTGCTTTATTCTGTTCCCCAGGGCTGCTGGCGTAAGCTGATCGTTGACGACACGTTACCGTTTGACGGGGAGGGAAACATGCTGCTGCCGTCCACCACCATTCTGGGCGAGCTGTGGCCAATGTTACTCACCAAGGCTATCGTCAAGATTGTCTCACTAGAGTAAGTACAGGGTTGAACTGTGCTTTACGCATCACACAGTAGAAAGTTAAGCAACTGCTGATTTGTTGAAAACTCACCACAGAATTTACTAAATTGCACTCATGCTTTACATGCTTTTACATAATGTAAATTATACATATGGAACATTTTGAAACCGGGTTTTTGTTGTTTTGTAGCTACAATGGAGGGCTGCAGTCCTGTGAGTTTGGTGAGGCCAGTATCATCCACTGTCTGACAGGCTGGCTGCCTGAAACCATCCCACTACAGTAAGTATGCTAATGTATTAGTAATACTGGATTTTACCTGGAAGAAATCTTAATTACCTGTCCTTGGTGCTGAACACCATCCACATATCCACACATTAGAATATATGATTGATTTATCTGGAGTTCATCCTGTTAACGAATCACTTAGTATTAAACACTTTTCAATCCCATGCGATGTATTTAGGGTAAAAATATCTTAACCTGCATCCATTGTGATAAGAAAAGAGGAAAAGATATTTTATCAGTTTTTGTCTGCATGAAAATAAGTTATTATTTATGTATCCCCAGATATGGCCACCAGGACAAGGTGTGGTTGTTGCTGAAGGATGTTCTCCCAGAGTTCACCCTCCCGGAGCCGCCGCCCCCTGCGGAGCCGGCAGGACAGCAGCCCGACCTGGGCACCAGTGCCGCGTCCGTGGACACCGCCATCGCGCCCAGCCGGAAAGCCGAGACACGGCAGGAGTCGGAGGCTCTGTCCAGGGTGGACAGTGTGAGGAAGGATGATCCAAAGAGTGGGCAGACTAGCAAAGGTACGGGTGGGGGATGGATGGGTGGGAGGTGGTTGTGCTTTTGCCATGATTGTTTACCTACTTGTAAACTGATTAGAATTATTGCAAGTCTTCATTTTGTGTGTGGATGGTGTTCAGCACCAAGGACAGGTTTATTTGTGTGTGGACAGTATTCAGCAAGGACAGGCTTGTGTGTGTGTGTGTGGATGGTGTTCAGCACCAAGGACAGGTCTGTTTTTTGTGTACAGTGTATGTCACCCCAGGACAAAAACCAGAAACAGTGACTTGTCATAACTACAAGTTTCATTCTAGAAACAAGAACACAGTTAAATATTAGAAATTCACCCTTGCCTAGAATTGCACTAGAATGGAAATTGTTATTGTGAACAGAAATATTATATATCGCCTCTTTGCCAGACAGTTTTGAACCAGCAGTGTAAGGTATACGTCCAGGTTTTGGGTGTCACAAACTGATGGTAGTGTAGTACAACCAGCCATTTCCATATTATCTGTGAAGTTGATGTGTTGTGCCATTTGTACATGTATGCTGTGTCCTCCTGTTTACTGACTGGATCATCTGTCCTCATTGTTACAGCCGAGAAAGGAGAGAAGGGTGGGAAAGAACAAAAGGAAGACAAGAAAAAGAAAGAAGGTGAAGGGAAGGATCGGGAGAAAAGTAAGTCAGCGGGTCGGTCGCATTCTGCAGTTCACTCCGCCAAAGCCACTGATGCGGACAGTAAGTCGTTGTTTTTCGCTCCGTCGACAAGCCCTCGCGCACGCAACTCCAGCTCACGGCAAGGCTGCGCCAGGTGGACTGTAGATGTATCTTAGCAAAATTTGGACAACTGTCCATTTTTATACATCTTGTACAAAATATCAATTCAAACCATAGAGCTTTGTTTGCTTCTTTCTATCTTTACTTACCTCTGAGGGAACTCCGGTTAGAAAATCACAAGAGACCAACATCATTTTTTCATTTCATCACAACTATCACATACTCTCTCATTTTGTAATAAATCTACAAGGAGCTCTTACTCTTAGGACTTTTCTGGAACGAGGATATCCTAAGCTTATCAGAATCTTGAAGGATTCTCAGTCCACCTGACTTGCAGACCGTGCTCGTGTGCTGGCAGTCTTGGCGTGGCGGGGGCTTGTCCGTCGGACTGGCGTGCCGTGTGCTGATTGGCTGGCGTGCAGGACCCTGCATGCTGATTGGCTGGCATGCACGACTCACATGACTCACCCTGCGGATTGCTGTGGCTCTGGCGTGTGGAAGTTTCACTCACAGGAGCACTCGATTAATGCACTAAATGGACTTAATTCATGGTACATTCAGGCTTTGGTGTACAATGTACATGTAATCAACAGTGGCTGCACAAAACAGATTTTGGCATCCTTTAGAAACTCCAAGTCCAATAAAGGACAGAAGAAAGACATTTGAAAGCAAGAAAATTATAATTTCTTTGTTCTGCAGCTTATAATGACGTCACACCAAAGCCTATGTATGGTTGTTTCTTAATCATTGTGTTGGCTGCACTAATAAAGTTTCAGGGTGGGAGAGAGACCTGTACGTATGTTTTTTTCTGTGTGCTCTCTCCCTATCTTGGAATTCAGGAAAATTGGGGTCATTTGTTGGGGCTAACACATATACTTGATTCTGGGGGTTTAATTCATTTTGCTGTATTCTAATTAATTTACATGGAATTTGCTTGAGGCTTTCTGCTTGGTGATTCTTCAAAATGGGGTGGCTATGGGGAACTTCACTGGTTCTAGGCCTAAGGCCATGTTGATTTGATTATATGGATGACATCCGCGCGCGCATGAATTTTCGGCCGTTTCCAAAAAAAAAAAGTTTTCAACCATACTGTAAATCGTACAAAACAGTTGCAAAATGAGCAAAAATATACTGTAAGTTACAAAAAAATAAGTAAAAACTATACCAATGTCGTAGGATGCCAAAATCAAACGAAAACAGACGAAATTGTAAGGAAATGAACTTGAAGATTAGATTATTCGCCAAACCATATTCTGTCCCATTTGTTCAACCCTCATGACCACATAGATTTCATAATGAAAACAACTTTTTTTTTTTGCAAAACTTTTCTTTTATTCGCACGCGCGCATCAGTTTTGGGGCTCCCGGAGGATGTCATCCATATAATCAAATCAACATGGCCTAAACGTAAGATACCATGTAAAAATATGAAACATTAAATAAACTATCATCTGTTATAAATGGTCTGGCATTTTTTACACTTTAGACTGTCATTACTATTTTTGTTGACAAAAAATGCACAAATTTTAGTGGTTTGTTTAGTGTTGGAGTATTTTTTAGATTTGAGATTATTTTCTGTGTTCTAACAGTAACAGAAATACCTGTAACACTGATCACTCTAGATTTGGACAGTCATTCTCCAAAATCTTAGCAACATCATTCATGTATTGGAAGCCATGTCTAACTTTAATCCTGTCATTTGAACAAACATGCTTCCCTTCATATCACAAGATCTTTATTTCAGTTTTAACTGTAGAGTTTCAACTGTAGAGTTCTGTAATCTTTTGACCTCATCCCAAATTGGAAGTGACTGGTGTTACATCATTAGATTTTGTATAACTGTACCATGGCTGTTCCAGATGCGGCTGCACAGGCGTCAGGCCCAGTAGTGCCTGAGAAACCAGAGATTCTGGTGTTTGTGACCTACACCCACCCACCCAAGGTGCCCAGAGTCTCCGCACTGGGAGAAATGGTCAGTAACCCATATGTCACATCTACCTCACATGTACACCATATGCTCATCCCATGTGTGCCCTTGACCCAAAATGATAATATCACCAACACACATGAAAAACATTATCCACACACAGGTAAACACACCTGTCTATGATGCTGCCGCTAAACACACCTGTCTTTGGTGCTGAACACAACACTATTCACACATATTAGCATACCTGTCCTTGGTGCTGAACACCATCCACTCAGACTAACATACCTGTACCTTGTTATTGATAAACAGTATCCACATAGGCAAACAGACCTGTCCTTGGTGCTGAACACCATCCACTCACAGGCAAACATACTTGTGTACGTATTGAAACTTGTCCCTGGTGCAGAACACCATCCACTCCCCTATCCCATGTTCTGTTCTGAGGTGAACATCTATGCTCAGCACGTCTCCAACCATTATATACAATACCAAAAAGATGCACATAATGAACATAAACTGTGTAGTCTATACAGGAATTAGTATGGATTTGTTTGCCAGTATTTTATTTTGCAGGTAATAGAACTGCACTTTATAGTCATAATAAAGAAAATCCTCCATCTTGTTTGCCCCTCAGGCGGATGCGTCGGAGAAACTTCGGCAGTCGGGCCTGTCCCACATCCACCCCCACCCCCTGCTGCTGACCCAGACCCGCTCCTGCCCCCTGGTCGCACCCCCTCCCCCCGTCGTCGTCCCCCGCTGGAAAACCATCCGGCAGAAGAAGAAGAAATCCCTGCCAACAGATGAGCCTCAAGGTGTGTAAAGTCTTTTATACAATAACACTGTTTAAAAGTTCTTTTAGTACAGCAACCATTAGCTCATTAGCCTGGTTACCAAACCTATTTTACAAATGTAGCTCACCTATTTTAGCTCCTACATCCTCTCCTATTTGCGGAGAGGATGTAGGACTCGGGAGCTACAGGTTATCACAAAGAAGTACAGCAGAGCCTTTCTGTTAGATGGTTTAGATGATACTGGTAGGATGTACAAGGCTTAGATGTCATGAGTTTTTACCTGAAAGACTGAAGAAGAAGAATTCTCTATCAATGGACTAGCGTCTAATTGTGTATGTTATTCCATCCTGTAGAAATTTGGAGCATTTCCAGATATTTTCAAAAAGACTGACAAATCATTTTTTGCAGAGCCACAAGAGAAGAAGCCAGAGCAGTTCATTGAAGTGTGTTCCCCGTACATCAACTACAAAGTCAGCCCCATTCCCATCCCCAGTGATACGTAAGTATGCCTTATGGTGTCAACATTTGGATTAATCATTATAATGTTTCTGAATGGAGACAAATGGTACATCGTGATCATGATATTTCTCTATCAGTTTAAAGGAAAAGGAACATTTTCTTCTTTTACTGCATTTCCTATCTAGCTTAAACAGCTTCATTTCTAGGCAAAAAGGCTTGTCTGAATATCCTGAAATTTAGTTTCTTTATTATCTAATACTTCCTTACACTCGTGAATGATGGATTGACTATCTTTTGACACTCTGTTATTTTAGCCACCGTCCCAAGTCCATGTTACGGAGAGGAGACACCCGTCCCAGCACTGCCAGCATGCCTGAGGTGAATGAGGATGAGGAAAATGCTCCAGAAAAACCCAGCGGTCTGGAACAGAACGTAGTGAAGGAACAGGAACCACCTCCTAAACCTGAACCCGAACCAGAGGTAGGCTGAAGGCATTTCTTATTCTGTGAAATAAATTTTCAACAACTACCGAATACATTTGGAGAAAAGTGTTTTGAAACTGAAAGCTAGATCAAGCCTCTTAGGTTAGCTTTACAGTTAGTTACATCTTATCTGTTTGTTTTGTCGAAACAGAAGCCTGCCCCAACACCAGCCAAAACTGAAGCTCCACCAGCAGAGAAGAAGGGAGGGAAAGAGAAGGAAAAGGAGAAAAGGCCACTGAGTCGTGCCTCAAGTAACCTGAACAAGGAAGAGGTGAGACAACATTAAGACATTGGCACTTCAGATATGTTAGACTCATATTGTTTGGCTGAGATCCATCTAGAAATAGCAATGTAAATTAAAAGTCACCATTTTTTCTTCAACAGATTTTAGATTGCTCCCAGACAAATTACACCATTACCCTTTTCATTTCTTCAGGAAAAAAGTCGGAAGGGAAGCGCGTCCACCTCCAAGTCTAAGGAAGCTGAGAAGGACAAAGCCTTGAGTGCCAGCTCAGGGAGCAAGGGGGCCAAAACTAAAGGTAGGACAAGATTGTCAGCCACTGGTATCTTACATGAGTGACTGATGACATGAATGAACAAATAATCAAATGAAATGTTGTCAAGTTGTTACAATTAAACATTCCAATCGTCATGGCAGGTTTGGATTATCTTGACTGTTCAAATCCTTTTCAAATCCTGACAACAACAGCTCATAAACCATAAGACCTGTTTGTCTACCTATGAAAAGACACAACTACACAACACTGTCAACATTCTTTTAAGCAAGTGAAGATTGGCCCTGGTATTGTCTTATCTTAAAAACTAAGAGAGCCAGAAAACAACTTTACAGTAACTGTTACAGCAATTAATTCAATCAACAAACCTGTTTGTCCCCAGATGAGAAGACAGAGGACACCACAGTGTTTGACTCAGAGGCTGCTAACGGTGACACAGCAGAGGGAGAGGGGGAGGACAGCCCACCGGTGGAGGAGTCACCGGCTCAGGACCAGCCTCCGCCTCTCAAGGAAGCCTGGATGGACTTTGAAGACTTCTGCAAATGCTTCAAGTAATAGTCTGATAACATGATAGAGATAGACTTGAAGTGTTATATCTCCCAAACAGGAAAGATGGATTCAAATCTTCAAATGAATGCTTCTAAGTCATGATCATTACAAAATTCTGAAGTACACTTTTTTTATGTCTCCCATGTATGTGAAAGCGCTGCTTGTCAAGTACAGGCCCCAATCAAAGACACTATATCCTGGGGAATCTGAGTACTAGTATCTAGGTACATTGAATCAGTACATTAACAGACTGTATATACATGTACTGTACATGGAAGTACATAGAGCCAAAGCATCTTCCCTTCTTGACACAGCCATACATAAGATCTGTCTGTATGCTAGAATGATATTTTGTGATACATTTTTTCTCACAATTATTACATTATATTGAATTTCTTTTAGGACGTTATACCTGTTCCACAAGCCCAACACCTACCTGTGTAACCGTACGGTAACCGACATCAAGGTGGGTCAAGGGTCAGATCTAAAGGTGCGTAGTGTGGTGAAGGTTAAGTGTTCCTGTGTGCTGTTTGAGGGTTGCTGTTCTTGTTGGTTTGCACAATAAATTAATCCTGACTCTGATCAGCAATGGTTCGTGCAGCTTGCACCCTAACCCCTGACAATCTGCACTGATACGATCACTTTTTGCTGTGCAGTGAATTTTTCTCCGTGTTTGCTATTACTTTTTTGTTTGTTTGGCTGATCACTTTTGGTGTGAAAAAGTTTAGCCATTTCACGGCACCATATCTTTCCAATTTATGTTACCGCACTGTTTTGACATGTTCTTCACAGTTTGTTCTACTTAAACGAAAAATCAAAACTTGAATCAAAAACAAAAAAGTAACAAATGGAAATTGAGATAAAAAGTCCAAAAATATTACTTCACAAGTAAGGTAAAGGATGTTATTTTCACTCTTTTCTCCTGCATCTGTTTTTATTTTGCTCACAAAAAACAACACTTTTCTCCACACAGAGAGAGCCCTCTCCCACCAAGAAGTCTGGGTTGCAGACTCCTGCGGCTGCCCAACAGTCGACTATGGCTGCCAACACTCCTAAGGGTGGGGCTAGCCCGGCTCCGCAGCACTCTGTGGTGCAGTTGATTGAGGATCAGACTCCATACTACCTGTGTATCCTTTACTTAAAACAATTCTGTCATTGACCAAGAATTGTTGAACAAATCAATAACCTTATCACTCTTCTTACTAGCCTGGGTGCCATCGTGATTTTTTCAAGCGTTGCATAGCAAAAATCCGGATGGTACCCAGACTATCTTGAAGTTCCTACTAGGAAAGTCACAATACTACACCATACTTTAAAATTTACAATTTATGTATCTCATGCCATTGTCGAGACCTGTGTATATATATATATATATATCACACACATAATGTTTTACAATCATGCACATGAATCATGCTTCTTTCATATAACACGTGCATAGTATATGACGTGAATAGAATAGTATGTATGGTAGGTTATGTATCAGTGGTACAGTAACAGAATGTTTGACAACAACAGTATGAATCCTTAACCCACACACCAGTTGTGGACAACCTGCAGCCCACAGAGATCGTGGTCAGTTTCTCCTCCCTGTCCTTCTGGCGCGAGCAGCCCACCCCTGACCGATCCTCCCTCACCAACATCAAGGAGAAGGATGAGAAGAAAGCTGACGACAGCACGACCGCGAGCATCGCCGAGGGCGCCAGCACGGGCTCCGTGAACAAGGAGCAGCGTATCGTTCCGCCGGGTCTGCTGGTGGCAGAGCCATACTCGTGGAAGAGTCTGGTTACCGGGCAACCGGTGCTGCGGATACGGTCAACAGCCACACGGGCAGCAGTGCTCACTCTTCCTGAAGGGTGAGGAGACAAGATACTTTTGAGCCCGATTTACAAAGCACCGCGCGTCGCGTCTTAAGCGTCAGATATTTTGAGTGCGTAAACAAGTTCGCCGTTCTTCGATTTTCTGTGGCACACCCTGATGTGCCACACAAAAATTGTTTACATCGCTTTATGTTTTTCTTGCTGTATTCTCCAACAGACGCCATGTCCTGCGGTTTATAGTGTCTGCTCCTCTGGGTTTCCACATCCACCTGTGCTCCACGGTTCAGTTTGTGTTTGGGGAGGAGGAACAGGTCATGCCACACCTCACCAAGGTAAGACTGAAGGACTGAGCAGTACAGCTTATAATCACACAAGGGATTCAAGTAGTAAATACTATAACTTTGTTATAGCAATAAGAAAATGTGAACTAAATGAAACACTTTACTAATAATTCTTTCTGTAACAAATGTCACATTTGTTTTGAAATTACACATTCAAGAAATTTAGAACCTCTAGGAAACTTTTAAGAAACAAATCAGGTGCCTATGATCATGGAAAAGAATAATAATAAAAACTTAACAGAAATTAGTCACAGTCCTTTTTTATGACATGCCATTGAAAATCATGTCTTTTACTTGTTACTCAGGAGAGCTGCAGGTTTGTTGACCAGGCTGTTTCCTTGATGCAAGCTCTGGGAAGCATCATCCACTGCTTCAATGACCCGGTGGGCCTGGATGAGGCCAGGAAAAGCCTGGTGAAGGCACACTGTCCCTACCAACCAGACAACGTGGCTGCTAGTCTCCAGCACTTCCAGGTAAGGCAAACATACGTAGCTGAAGGAATGATTAAATGCATAACAGACAAGGGAAGGAGAAGCCTAGTGAAGGAATCCTTTTCCTACCAGCCACACAATGTTGCAGCACATTCAAGTAACACACAAATGCACAAATAGTAGTGATTAAAACTGAATGACTGAGTGAATTTATGACACAAGATCAAGGCATACAATACACGTACATACTACTTAGACAACAGATTCTCCTTTTTTTCTCAAGTCATATTTCATATGTCAAAACATATTTCTTAATGAAGTTGAGTAAAAAACTGCCACAATAACTAAACAAACCCTGTGCCCTGTTTCCTTGTTCCTCCCCAGTTGTTTTACCAGGCCCTGTACGCTGCTTTCCGGACTGCCCTGGAAGGTCAGGTGACTCCGGAGATCAGCTTTGCGTTCCGAGCGATGAACATGGACGCTGCCACGCGGGACATCCTGGGGCCTGCTCAGGCTAGGACAGGTACTTCTTTTCACAAGAGTTTGTTTGTTTTCCTCGTTCCCTCTGTCCTTATCCATCAACAAATAAATGTTAAAATTCTCTCCTCTGCTCCTTATGGCATGACATCAGGTAACCCAAATGTCTTAATAGTTGATAAATAGTATCGTTAGTACACCATGCTGCATATGGTTACTAAGGTTACTAAGCTTGCATGTTGTGCCAACTGGTGTTTAAAATGGGGCTTGATTATATCTGAATCAACAGGTGGTGTTGAAGGTAAATGCATTTGTTCAAACTTCAATGACAATGACAGTGTAGTGCGTTTTAAAGGGTCTCTGAGGTGAAATCAATTATACAGAATTAAAATCAACTCATCTAACACAGGGAAAAGTTTGGAGCCCATAGGAGCGATATAAAGCATGTAAGAGCACCTCAGTGTCCCTTTAGAGACCATGTTAGGTTGCTGCCTGGCTTGGTGACTAAGCTTTGCCATATAGATTTGTGCGCTGACAAGTTTGACTTCTGCAGGAATCAGCCACAGACCAGGCACGCATATGTCCCATGGCAGTAGTAGTCTGGGTGAGTTGTACCTGGTCACAACCAGTTAGAACTGGTTAGAACCAGTCAGAACTGGTGCATGGTGGTGGTAACCGGCCAGGACCGGTCCTAAGTGGTGATGGGAGCATGTTTAACACTAACACACCTTGAAGTTCTCTTTTACAGCATGACTTTTTTTCCCACACTTCATTGACACCCCTTTTGCTGCAGTCAGTTGCTTTACATTGTCACAATCTACAGGGAAAATAATCAACAACCTTTGATATGACATGATCTAACAAGCAACCTGCACGCACACGTATATGTAAACTCTTTCACGTAACATTTTCCCTAACATCGCAGTCTGTCTTACATGTGTAACACACAATATTTGGCAGACTGCTGTTACAGTAGTGGTAAACGACACATCTGTAGCAAATAAAACATATCACAATGCCGGTCAGTTTTGTAACTTTTTTAAAAGTCCAAATTTCTAGGGTGCCAAGCCGATTTGAAGTATTCCCTTTCAAATTGGTAAATATGTATTACTATGATCATGATTTTTCTATCATTGCATTATGTATACAATGTCTAAATAAAAAGTTTCCAAAAATGACTGGTATTATCTGTTCACAATGACTAACAAAACTTCAGAAAGATCACCTGCTCATATCTAATATCTGACTCCTATAATGTCTAATAAGATGTGTGAAACTTTCTGTCGTGTTCGAATCCAAACCAATGTCTTCCCATCATCCACCAGGGTCAGGGCGGGCAAAGTCTCCACGCGGTCGCCACCGGCGTAAGTCGCCTCTAACGTTGCTATGCACGTCAGTCACCGGGTTCTAACGTTGCCACGCACGTCAATCACCCACTAGTGTCACCTGATTGGTTAAACTGCACACTGCATGACTCCACTTGTAAATCGTAGTGATGATTAGTTAACTTAAACGATAGTTTAGGTGTGGTTGGAAGATTTTTGCCCGTTTCATCCTAACTTTTATACCTTGAGACAACTTGTATGAAAATTATGACCAATATACTGTAGCCAAGAAATTCTCCCTGAGTGTGTTATTTTGTCACTATCAAATTATCATAATTCTGCCTAATTTTTAAGGCAAAAATGGGCAAACGTCTTGTCAACTTCAAAGCTGTGTATAAAGACTGTGTATAAATTGTAAATGCATGCCTTTTGTCTGGTTAATGATATGTGATTATTATCTTCAAGCAGAATTGCAGACTGAGGGAAAATACTACACTTTAGTCTAGTATAATCTTGTTTGATCTTTCCCATATTGTCCTCTTGCTACATAGCCTTTTCCCTGCCCAAGTGCTGATAGAAAGAGTTACAGTTACTCTATAATAATTGTAACTGATTCAGCAGTTGGAAGGAAAAAGGTTGAAATAGAGCAGAGGTTTTGTAGATATTTAACAGATGTATATGACTGTATGCATGTAAAGTATTAAATGTATTAATTCATCCTCTTAGGCCTCTGTTACCTATTGAATTCTATAAAGAGATCTTGCCAATACATGCCATCACATCTTCATTTGTGAAGCTACTTGAATATTCTATGATAAATTTCTTAAACTTTAATTTGCAATTCATCTGTATATGCCAGTATGTTGATATCAATATCTTTGCATGCCAACCTAGGAAATTCATGAAATTACATCCACAGCAAACTATTGAGAGAAAGTCAACAGGAGAATCACTCAAAGAATAACTTGTACATAATTATAATGTATGACATTGTCTACAACAACTGGTCACAAGATTCAATAAGAAATCTGTTACAGTTTCATTTAAAGCACAAAACTTGCAAAAAGCTTGCAGGCAGCTGCTTTTTTTATGATTTGCTGCATTTTCTCTTTCCACTTCCTCTTGGTTTCTGGTTGAATCACACTTTGGTTTCTTTTCTTTTATTTTGTTTTTAAAGGGCTGACAGTTATTAACACTGCTGACCATTAACATTGCATGACTTTTTTTGTGCATTTCTGCTTTTTTTTTTATTTCTCGCACCTGTCGCATTCTTCAGAGCCCCTCCCAAGCTTCAGACATGACTCCAAAGGTTTGTGTTTGTCCACCTTCACATCTTAAAGAAAAACGCGCAAATCTTGAAGATTTGTCAGATAGAAGATTTTACTTTGTACATGTACAATGTACAAAGGATCATTTTCATCTGAGAACTGCTTCACCATTTGTAACCTAAACCAGAGATAATGCATGCAGCATATTTATTTCTCCATAAAAGTCCTGAGTAGACTTAGACATAATACAGATAAATGACAAATAACAGGTGTATTATAACATGGTGCAACATGGTGATTATTTGTAATGGTCTAAATATGATCCTTAACGGACGTACATGTACATTCGATTGATACCCTGTAAGTCCTGTGCTTTTGAATATAGAATTATAGCAAAAATGTTGTTTTGTTTCAGTTTCAATATTGCTGACATCAATAACTTGCAAACAATCTGCATGCCTTGATTTACAGAATACAGATGCTGCTGTAATACATCAATGATAGAGCATTCTTTCCTCCATTGTTGCATTCATTCATTCAATCATTCAGGTGGCAGATATGATTGCAGATGCAGGTTTGACAGTAAAATACGTCTATTCAGACATGTTGTTTAATGTGTTGTTATCTCCGTTTCCCCCACAGAGGGTGCTAAGGATGTGCCTGAGGCCTGGAACAACAGGTAACTGTTCATCTCCTTTGACTTGATATTTCCTGTAAGCCAGTAAGACCTTGTAAAGCAGTCTAGTAAAAGGTTTTCTTTAATATTACTGTGCACTGATTCAGCGTAAGAATTTTGCCTGACAGGGTAGACAAAGCTAGACAACTCTTTTGGGCCAAATACTTTCTTTGAAAATTTGCGATGACAATATATGTTGGCATGACCTAATTCTCCTTATTTTGCAGGGAGCCAACTTTGGAAGAACATGATGCTGTGACAAAGATCCAGTGTCACTGGAGGGGAACATATGTGCGCAAACTCAAGAAGGCACAGACTCCTGGTGGGTTTTGTAATCATGTCCTTTTCTTCTTATTGTTCTTTTCTGAATGTTTCACACCTCTCTAGGAAGCAACATTGATCGAATGGTTCCACCCCCTAGGTACTGATGAGAACTCCAAGGCCAGAGAAGAGCTACAGAAAGCTTGGGCTATCCTGGAACCCAACCTGGAGACCATCGGACTCACTCTGCTCAAGTAAGAAACTCTTTGTGATCTGAGACTGAAACACTGTTGATGTCACTCTTCTTGAATATTTGTCAGACCAAAGTTGGCCTAGAGTCACTTTTTTTTGCAGTCTCGCTTTCCAAAGTATGCCCTTGCAAAGTTTGCAATCCTCAGAGAGCTGACATTTTGCTTGAAAATGAGATACGGTAGCGACAGTTTCAAAATTTCCAAAAACAAAAAAAATTAACTGTTTTGGGTGTTTTGTCAAATCTATAGCATATACTAACTGTTTTTTTTTGTCTCCAGGGACATGTTTAAGCAGGACCCTGAGCTGATGACCCGCTATCCGTTCCACCAGGACGAATGGAACAAAATCTCCTACGCCGACTATCACGGCACCTTTGCAGACCAACCTGCCAACACCTGGTTTGTTGTCTTCAGGTGGGTTACCTGGCTTAGGGTTGGAAGAAACCCTTCATTTTATATCTAACATCTTGTAAATAACTTAATAATAAGGTATACACAGTCAGGTATACTTTATTCCTTGTCACAGACTGTGCATACAAAATGCATACTGTGTCATACAAACCCAATTGAAAGCATGCTTCCTTGATGGAGGTGATAGAACAATTTCAGTATCATGTTTGAGTTGGGTTGGAGTTTAGTATTAGTATGGTGAGGGTAGTACATTGAAATTCAGAGTAAGGCTCTGATGTAGGGATACTAGTAGTACATATGTAGGCATCCTTTTATCACAAAAGATGTATGGAAATCTAATACAAATATGCCAAAAGAAGTTACCAGTATTATGGCCCTAGCTTCTACTAACTTAAAGACAACCTTGTATCTTTTTTTCCTAATGCAGAGATGTATTTTATGTGGAGGAAGAGTCGTTGGTAGTGCCCAAACTGTACACCCCTGTAACAACGTGTATGCTGAGGGTGGTGAATAACGACACACGAGAGGATGTGCCCAGGGTCTTCCAGCGTGTTGCTCCACATGTCTACAAGAAGAACAAGGTAACAACTTGACATTTCCTATGTGTTTTATTTTGCTTTTATTTTTAGTTTTACTTCAGTGTCCAAAAGTTTTAGATGCAATTATATTTGTCCCTTCAAATGCCATATCATGTTGGAATGAGGAGCTTCCCTGAAATTTGGAAAATGACATATTTTCTAAAAATAAAGTCACCTTGTCCAGTATTTTATAGCCTTTGAGATGTTATCTTTTTTCTTTTTCCAGACTGGCTACACTTTTGTCGCAGAGGCAAGGGCAGGAGACCTACCGTTGCCTGGCAACAAGTGGCGGATGCGTCTGATTGGCTCATCCAGCCCACTGCCTGCACCGGTGAAGGAGACTCTGACAACAAACTTCGCAGTAAAAGAACTGAGGGACTACTACATGCCAAATAAGGACTGCATCATGTTCAGGTGAGGAACTCTGTACTGTACCAAATAAGGTGCTACATGCCAAGTAAGGATGGCATGTGCATCATGTACAGGTGAAACAGCACGTCGATAGAACGTACTGCACGATGCAAAACATCTCATTGTAAGGTCATAGTCGCGCATATGTTAACAACCCGTCTGTAGTTTCCAATTGTCATGTTGGAATAGATATTGTCTGCAACAGACAAAATTCTGATGCAACATTGACCAAACTTCCAACAAAAACTGTGGAAAATCAGGGTTTTGCGCAGGCGCATTATGTTCTGCCGACGTGCTAGGTGAAACAGCCTTAATTAGTTTTTTGAAAGGTAAGACTGTTAATTCTGTAATAAGTTACATCTTCAATGTGCCAGCTGAATGGAAAATTTTAAAGTTTGTAGATCTCAGTAAAGAGTGGTGAAGCCTTAATCCTGTTACGTTTTTCCCCACAGGTATGCAGTGAAAGTGACAGCAGATCACCTGGTGACCTTGCAGCTGTCGACCTCCAAACCTGACGTGTACATCCAGCTGCAGGTGCTGGACCACGAGGAGGAGGTCGTGTCAACCCAGGGCAAAGGTCACGCCGTCATCCCCGCCTTCGTGTTCCAGAAGGACTGGCAGCCGGAGGACAGGCCAAGCAGTCGGCAATGTACGGCAGAAAAAACAAAACTATACATAGTAAATAGTTACAAGTGTTGATTAGTCATATGTAAGGGTTCACTATTTCTGTTTACTGAAGGAAAACATATTGTTTTTGCTCTGTCTCCTCTTCTTCTTCTCCAAACGAATAAGGTCAATGACCTGAACCAGACATCTGTCACCATGGTAACTGAAGCTAATCCATTGAAAGCCCTTGTTTGACTTGTCCTCTCTAGCCCAGACAGCAGCTCCATCTGGCCCCATGAAGAAGGCCACCAGTAAGGAGAGTGTGGCGGCAGACAAGAAGAAACGCACCAGCTCAGCTGGCAGCCGATCTTCAGTAAGTCTTAGTGTAACATACAAATGTATTGTGACTTATCAGGAGATCATCTATATAGCTATTCTGCACTGCTTACAGTAAACTTGTTTGTTTGTTTGTTTGTTTGTTTGTTTGTTTATGTGTGAAAAAGGTGGAGAAGATTAGATCTGTGGCAAGGTTTATTCAGGGATATGTACGTAGTTTTACCAGAGAAACCCAAGTAGCAAGTGCACATATTTGACCTTCACAAGCGCACTGACCTTGACAATGTCCTGCCCCCCCCTCAGCGTGGCAGCCGACATGCCTCCCCAGTACGGAGTGATGATGATACTGAAGCAAGTAGAAAGGTATGGCAAGCAAGTTTTCAACTTTCAGGACTTGCTACAGTAACTTTAAATTTTGCCATTTATGCCAATTTTTTTACATCTCTTAACATGAAAACTCTTACTGACTTTATTACTGTATTTCATCTTATGCTCTTCAAGTTTATACCAACGTGTGGGGCATAGGTTTGAAGGTTCTATCTCCTTCTTTTATTTCAGCCACACAAGTACATTCTGCAGGCAGTGGTCCTGAGGAAAAGCTGGCCTCTCTCCACCAGTCAGTGGGCCTTTGTCAACCAGCTGAAGGAACTGGAGAAAACAGAACTCAAAAGTATGTAATCTCTGACCCCTATCCCTGGCACTGAACACAATCTGAATACCATCCACACACAGTCAATGCCTGTCCTTGGTGCTGAACACCATCCACAAAGAGCCAGTGCCTGTTCTTGGTGCTGAACACCATTCACACAAAGGCAGACACACTTGTCTCTAGAGGTGAACACTATCCACACACATGCAGTGCCTTTCCTTGGTACTGAACACCAATCACAAACAGACAAGCATACTTGTCCCTACAGCTGAACACCATCCACACACAGGCAGTGCCTGTCCTTGGTACTGAACACCATCCACACACAGGCAGACATACCATGTCCTTGGTGCTACAGACAAATCTCCCTGTCCTCGGTGCTGAAAACCATCCACACACAGTTAACCTTGTCTGTCTCCTGGTATAACAGCTTAAGGAAGTTAATATATTGAAACAAAATTGCAGTATCCAACAACACCATGTACTGATTTTCTAAGGTTTCTGAGGTTTCCTGTGTCTTATCAAAAGTACCTTGCATTTTGATAGATATAGATAACATGATTACCTTGTTCACAAACATTTGTGATACCTATAACTGTACATAAGGTTCTAGTCCTGGGATGAAACCTGAGTATGTTCTACTGTAGGATAACTCCTCTGTCTCTGACTGGGTAGTTCCTGTAGTTTGTAACGACCCTTTTGCCATGTGTCACACCTAAACCAACAGAACCTGCCGAGTTGGAGTCAGCGGTCAGGTCAGAGGTCAGGTCGGCATGTAGGTCTGCCTCCAGCAGAGGTAAGAAGGGCAAAGGTCAAAGGACTCCGAGCACCACCGATAGAGGTCATCAGTTAGGTCACACAAACTTGAATTCATGGATAACATTCCTTGGACAGTAAAGATCTGACATAGATCTGAGGAGAAATATATCGTATGTTATGAAATATAACATCATTTCTTGACAATTTCAGTCAACTTCTGACATTCTATTTGTCAACTAATATTCCTCAAGGGCTGTAAAGTTTAAGCAACTTTTGATTGGGGTATGGAGCTTTCTTTTAAAGTAAATGAGCCAAGTTTCAGAGTAGGCAAGGATGTTATCCATGCAATAAAGACAGTGTGGCCTAACGTAACAAACGCATCACTCTAACTCCCACATCATCAGCATGCTGTGTATATTAAGCACATCAACAAGCTGAATGCATGGTCAATAACATCTTTTATCACTGATGTATTCAGAAATGAAATTCGTTAAGTGGACTTATCCTCATGCTTGCAGCAAGAACAAATTGTCATTGCAGCACAATGAATATCAATCATTTAATAGATCAATAATCCTTATAGCACTGTCTCATCCAACAGGCTGAAAAAAATACTTTAAAATGGGGACAAAATGTTCTTATCCATTGAGGAAGTCCGCTTTTACTGTTTCATTTCTTTAACATATATCCTTTATTTCAAACATGTTACAACTGATGCAGCAGCTTTTTCTCTCTAATAGGTCGGCGCATGCATGTCTACAGCAATGTATATCTGCATGTGAATTCTCCAAGCATGGGCAAACATATTCCTATTGCTGTAATAACTTGATGGGTTCCTAATAAGAGTTTGTGTCTTAGATGCTGTCCCAGGGAAGGACAGATCCGTGTCTCCTCCCCGCAGTGAGAAGTCGGCCATCAGTAAGGCAGGAGGGGGGAAGAAGGGGAAGGATAAGGACAAGGGGAAGGGGGACAAGGGCGAGAAGGCTGCTTCAAGACCTCCGTCTGTGGTGAGTGTCATGGTTTGGTTATCTGTATCTATTAGTATGTGTTGGCCTTTTCTGAAGATAAACATCATTGAAACTAGTTACTTTTAAACATTTGGAAGGACACAATGAGGAGGTTAGAGCCTGTGAGAACTTTGGCTTGATAAAGAGGAAAGGATGCCCTTTTAAATGAGCGAGTTGAACTGCAATAGGGTGTACAGTTGAAAGGTAGAAAGTGACGTTTAATTTACGGTGACATTGTTTTTGTTCAAATCTAAATGTTTAATATGTGTGACACATGGTAAATAATGTTTTGGTAGAGTTAATCTATCTGGCCCTGTGATACCATGACTATACTTTCTTAATGTTGTTTGTCTATTTTGTCACTCCAGCAATTTGACACTACCAAGCCATACTGGATGTTGAGGCTTGTGAGTGATGGCACTGCTGCTGTAAGTACACCAGTCCTGTTTGTGCACCTAACTTTGTTTTTACATGGAACACTGTACCATGGTCAATAAAACATACAAGTATGGCTGACACTAGCCCTGTCTTTGACATGACCCCCCCCCCCCTCTTTGTCAAGAGAATCTGAAACATATTTTCCTGTTGATTTATGTATATGTGGTGTGCTAACATAGACCAAGCTAACTGATTACTATGTGTTGGAAGCTGTGACGACTGGTCTTCATAATGACACAGACTCCTGAGCTCCTATTGGACTAATAGTCCTATTGGTAGTTCCAGGAATGAGAATGGTTCTCTTGAGTTAGAGGTGTATGGCTACAAACTCTCAGGAAGGAGGCTCAATCAGCTGTTGATGGCAAGAAATTGTGTAACTTAGGTCATGGCTTGAAATACTGGGTGCATGTGCACCTTAGTGCACCCAAATTTGGAGCTGTGCACCCAATTGTTTTATGTGGGTGCACCAGTGCAACCAAATATTTTCGTGGGTTTACGTATGATGTTAAATGTATTGTAGTATACAGCATATTCTTAACATTTAACTTAAGTTAGAAAAATAATAAAATCATTGTAATAACACTTTCTTAAGAAATAAAACATTAGTAGTTTTTGCTGACATTCTTACTTTATCTTATATGGTGCACCCAAAAAATCTTTTGTGCACCCAATTTTTTAGGCTGGGTACATCAGTGCACCTATTCTCAAAAATGAATTTCGAGCCCTGTAGGTGTTAACTGAGTCGTGTCCTGTGTTTGTTAGGAGGAGCTGGAAGTGAAGAAGGACACGGAACGCCAGGAGGAGATCAAAGCCATGAAGCAGGCGTGGGAGGCAGCCGAGCCCGGGCGCGCCGTCAAAGCCATGCAGTCCCGGCTCCAGTTCCTCAACAAGCGCAGGAAAACGGGAATGCCAGACAAGGAGAATGTGTTGGAGGAGGATACAGCAGGGAGTGTGATCACGACTGATGGGGCCAGTGAAGGTAAATCTATCTCATTCCTTCCTTCATTCCTTCACTCTTGCTTTCTCCTTCATTCATGCCTTTCTTCCCAATCTATCCATTCTATGTTTAGAAAATCTGATTAGTCACTAGCATTTTGATGCTATATAACCACTGTCACTGTGTCCCAGCAAAACTGCAAAATTGGTGTGTTACACTGCCTGCTATCTGTCCTTGGTGTTGAATACTTTCCTTACATCCTCTATGATTACAGTAGTGTCAGCCTTTTTTCAAACCACATTGTGTTTTTCATGCAGTTATACTGATTGCCTAGTACAGATACCTGTCCTTGTTGCTGAATACCTTCCATACATACATTCATTGATTGTGATGATCAATATACATGTACTTTTTCATGCATAACAAGTCTTTAACTATACCCGACTGTGTGTTTGTGCAGTAACAGCCCAGTCACGTGCAACCCCAGCCCCCTCGGAGATTGACCAGCCTGTTGTCAGTGAAGTTTTCTCTGTTGAGCCACCAAGACCGCCAACACCAAAGGATGCCGTTCCACCCGTGGACAGGACGCCATTCATTAAGTGAGTTGACAGAACTTTTGGTGTTTTTGTTATCATTGAACTTCAAGGTTCATTGCTAAATACAATTCCTGCTGTGTAATTATTGATAAGAGAGTGTAAACCTACACCAGGGCAGGATTAAGAATGAGAAACTTCCCTTAACTTACAATTTCAGAAGAATTTTTTTGAAAATTCTATAGTATTCCTCTGTCTAGATCCAGAACAATCACATTTTTCCTGATGATTTATCATACAAATTAAAAAATGCCAGTAAAATAATCATAACCTGCTTACATGACTCTCACACACCTTGTCTCATGTAATACACGCTTGCAACTGACAGACTTCACCCTGCTCCTCTTACAGGAAAGCGACAGGACCGCCCAAGTTGATAGATGAGGAGGAGATGGTACGGAGGCAGCAGGAGAGGATGGAGGAGATCAGGAAGTTCAGGGCGTTCCGTGAAGACGTCTTGGAGCGACGGGAGGCTGACAGGCTGGAGAGGAACCGGCTCAAGGAGAGGCAGCTGCAGGAGTGCGAGGAGATGCAGGTGATTGGTCCATTCCTAGCCAATCAGGATGCGGGGCTTGTATTTTTAAATTAGTTGTTGTGGGATGGTTGGCATATTCTGACCAATCAGGAGACTGGACTCCTGGGCTTCCATTTTTAAACTACCGTTAGAGATGTTGGCAGGTGATGAACTTATTTTGGACCAACCAGGTGGCAAAACTCCTGTGCTTCTTATTCAAAGTAGAAATGGTGGTTATTTGAAAGAGCATCATAATTCATAATTCTTCTATCCCATTGTATCTATATTTCTGTCATGTTGAAACTTGTTATTGAAACCTGTCAAATGTCTTACATCTATCAATTTAGCTGTGTTTCTGTAACATCTGTACATCTTGTGCTGTTCTCAGGCTGCCTTGGACCGAGCTCGTAACGCCATTAACACCCCACGGGAAGCCTACAGGCAGAAGTTCCTGGAAGTGGAGAGGAGAAAGCGGGAGGCAGAGGAAGCTGCAGAAGCAGCCAAGATGGCTGAGATGGAGAAATCTCCATCCCCGAAGGGCAAGGGGAGCGAGAAGGGGAAGAGTGCTGGGAAAAAGGGGAAGAAATGATCAATGTAAATCTTTACTCTGTGCACAAATTCTGCTTTAGTTTTATTCAGAGCACAACTTTATGTATGTTCAATTCAGCACTGAATTCTTCTGTATATATTTTCTGACATGATTAGCTGGTTTAGAAACAGCTAGTTCAATAGACTGCTATCACCTAACCAACATCCCAACATTGTACATTTTAAAATAAAACAGGCTAAAAGTGACATTTTGTTTTACAGCTATGAGTGCTGTAGTGGCTGGAAAATATGTATTCCCTGGTTGATGGTTGTACAATAATTGAATATTTTATAAATTGTTCAAAATCTCTAAATGTAATTTTCTCAGTGTACGAAATGTATGAATATGGTGTAAACTACTTCAAATTCATGAAGAAATATGACTGTATATTTTTTACCGGTGTGTCCTTTCCCAACTTTTTTGCACATGAGTGTCATTAAAGTCTTATTTTCAAGAACAGTGTGTGTTTCTTCCCATAAACAGAACATCATTAGTCCATTTTAAGGGATACAAAAAGAAGAACAATAGATTTGAATGAATGAGAGAACGAATGAATATGGATGGATGGATGGATGGATGGATGGATGGATGGATGGATGGATGGATGGATGGATGGATGGATGGATGGATGGATGGATTAATGAAAAAAACAAATGAACATAAAACATGGCCAAGAGTATCTATGATAAGCGATAAGTCTGTTGTGTATCAAATTATTTGCCCCCAACTATGGTAGACTTGCTCTTTTCATTCAGCCCCAACTAGAGCCTGTATAGAGACTATATTGAACACTCAGGTCCTCAAGCTGAACTGCAATGCCAACAGATGTCATGAATATGCATACTGAAGTGGGCTCAGCCATGGGGAAAATAGGCTCCTTATGCATTGAGGAGGCAAAACTATGCTCTTAGGCCCTTTTGACTTACTGTAACTTTCCTAATAATGCAGTATCAAAAATCTACTACCACCCTGAACATTAGGCTACCTGTAATTATGAAACAATTGAGGAAAATCTAGTTCAGCACCTGGAATCCAAACTAACAAATGGTTTTGCTCTGGCTAGCAAATCCTTGAGGGAGGATGACCACACTTGAACACAAATGCGGTACAATGTACAGTACTGTGAGTTGTTTTGTGGTATCTGACCTCGTTGTAGGGAAAGTGTCATTCTGAATACAGACTGTTATTGTTCTTATCACTTTTAGCTATTCTGGCCAGACAAAAGCATGTTTCAGAATTGTTCAATTCAATCAAAGGGGTTCTGTTAACATTTACAGTAACACACTGTTCCCATGTTTTGCACACTCACACATTTCAAAGCTTTCCCTTACTGTCTCTCTCTTGGTTGTTCTGGGCTCAGTTTTGTACTAAAAGTGATTGAAGTAATGGGTATAGAGAGAATAATAGTGTGATGAACAATAGCCTAGAGCAGGGTGTGGCTGTACAACAGGATTTTCACTGGCGGTTTTGGCAACCTCCCAAAATAATGATTTTGCCAACTCCCAACTGTGGTTTCAAACATTTCCAATCCGGTTTCTTTTCTCAGATGTGGAACTTTAGCCAAAATACAGAAGAAGACAAGAACAGAGTTTGATTACCAGCATTCATTTTTGAAACAGAATAATTCTTACCAATCATATAAGATTGGTATGGACAGAATAGAATTAACCTTGCGACGAATTTGCTCTATAGTACAGGAATATGTTATCAGCAGATACGGTCTGAAAACTACTGAAGTTGTTTACCTGAAGACACTTAAAGACGTAACCAAAGATCAATGAGCCTTGAAGTATCCTCAAGTAGGGCTCTGTTTAAACTCCTCGGTATTGTGGTACTTGATTTTAGTGCATGGTCTGTGCTGAGGTGAATTCATAATGACTTTCTGGATTAATTTTGGTCAAGACAGCACCCTGATGCCTTAGCATTAATGAAAAATTCATAGCAAGCTCTCTCCCAAGGGATGATTGCAAATGGTAAAGAAAGAAGATTGTATATAATTATACAGTAGTGTGAAATATCAAAGGTGACATCAATTTTAAGGATTAATGTATAAAACTGGGCCTGTTGGGTTTTGCTACTTCTTTGTAAGTAGGGGAAGACCAGATGTCCCACTTTTTTTTCTATAACAGGCGTTTGTTTTGTCTGTTTACTCCTGAATCTATTGTCTGGTGTCGTGCAGCAAAACCCGCTGCACTGGTCCTTGTATAACTGCCTGAATTGAAGTGAATAACGATCGACTTTCCCCCATATTATATGATCAGCACAATTTCACAGTGGATGGAAAACAAAGTACACAAAGCGATATCTAATATGGCCCCCTTGTTCAATTGGTCACGGTCGGCTGGTCTAAATGCCCAAGTACTGAAACTCTATTCGATCCTGCAGAGTTGAATTGCAGTATGAGACGACCACCTTTAACCCAAAGTACAGGCTTGAGCAACAAAGAACAACTTCTTGGTCAGACGTCACAAAAACCAAGAGGCTGCTACTCACAGGTGTGTGCAGTCCATAGAGGGAGGGGGGCACACAGTGCAGTAAGCATGGCTACAGCCTTTTGCCACACTGTAAAAGAGACCGTTGCTTCAGTTACATGTATTATATTTCCCTTCCGCACATGACAGAAAACCTTTGTTTTTTTCAGATTCACTTGTCGTGTAGAACACTAAGCAGTTTGTTTCGCGATGGACAGGGAACAGTCAAACTGGTCTTAAAAATTTGGACTCTCAAAATTCTGAACCCGTCAAGTAGAATATCTATTTTTTCACTATATCCATATATGCATGGTACATAAAAGGATGTCACAATATGACATGCACTTTCAGATGACATGCAAAACTGTTGATGCTGTAACAAGATAAGTGTCTGACTTCCAAGCTGGTGCCTTTTAAATCTTCAAAATAACTTTGAAAAGATGTGACTGAGGCTTAAAGCCTTAAATAAGGATGTGAGGATAAAGTCCCAACATTTTCAAAAGGACAGACTGCGTCCCAGAGCCTATGTGATCAGGATAGCTATACCAGCTTCCTCTGGCCAGCTTAGGCATCCAGACTGGCACCATTTTTAATCTAATTTTCTGAACATAAAGGGCAAAGAAAAGGCAAAGCTTGGTTTGTGGCCTTTAGCTCATAATATGTTTATCTTTAACCAAGGAAACAATGCTAGCGGTTACAAAATTTACATACCTTGACATAATCTAATTTTGCAGGGCCACATGGTAACAATTTTGGGTGGAAAGTAAATAGGCTGAGCATTTCTCTGGCCTAACACAGAACATAAATGGAAGATAATAAGTAACAGTTTGACAACGGTCTCAATGCCACATTTCAGGTTTTTATTTTCTTAAACTGTTGAATACAAGTCCTCTTTTTCTAAACTTTGTAAGTGCACTTAAGTTAAGTTCTTCACGGTTTGGTACAACTTTAACTCAGTCTGTACATGCTGCAGAAGTCTCTACAATAATCTCAGCACCGGTGTCTAGTTGTGAAATAAAACATAACAGGATGTTCTCTAGGTTAACAGTAAATGTACAAATCATTCAAGGGAAATGCATAACAGCCACTGAACTTTACCAATCATTTCAAAACATGAAGTACTCCTGCATACAGAGCTTTCATCTGCTATTTCCAGGTATCTCAATTCCACTTGAAGTTATTTACAGGAAAAAAATTGTGGCACAGTGCACGATTTGAGTCCCAACAATTTCTAAACTGCACATCTGGAATTTGTATACGTGGGATTTCTTCTGCAGAATTATCAAGTCACCTGATGGATAAAGTTAATGACTGCTAATGTTCTGAGTGTGCCCAACCCAACATTATTATGAACACAGCTTCTGTAACAACTACAAACACTTGGCAAGAGCCCGAGTGGGCATAGACGTATGAATCTTTTGAAGTTAAACGCTTGTTGAATTATTTACATTTATAACAATGCCAACCTTGTGGTTTGCCAAAACAAATCAACACCCTAAGAGCATCGACAAACATGGCCAAGTGTTTACATAAACATTGATCATCCTGGTACAGTTTTCCAACAAATTTTCCACATCCAGAAAGAAGCTCTAGACAAAACGTGTTTCCAAAATACATCTCAAGTTATTGCCAAAAGTATAAACCGTTTCACATCAATGACCTTTAAAGTTGTAGCTTAGAAAATAAAAGTATATGTACTTCTTGACATTACAACTGCCTCTGGGCACATGTAAATATCTACACAAATCTGGCTTTTTTGTTGTTTTTATGGCTCACAATCAATTTCTTCACCTGTCTCACAGTCACAGTTTTACATCCTTCTCTTTTCCTACTATTTATAGGACAGCACCACAGATACTAACCATCCTTTAAGTTACAATAAAATACTATATTTTTACATTTTCCTTCTGTAACAAATCTAACAATGTTTTGTTACACATTATGGCTCATTTTGCATTTTTCACACTTCCAACTTATCATCATTCTCATAACCCGTTTGCTATCACCAAAAAATAGAATTTAAATACTTTAGTTATATCTTTTTGTCTTTTACAATGCATTGTCCTGATGTTACACTGCGGTGTGCACTGTCACCCCTTTAGCTGAGCCACTTGCATGATGACTGGCGTGATGTTTCACCGGAACGTTGCCTGGAGGATGGTGGTACAGCAAAACGTTCGACTTTTTCTTCGTTCCGAACCTCCTGTTGCAAAAGTTCTGCCACGATTCCATTGTCTTGGCGCTACAGATCCAGAGAGATGTCCCGAAACACCCCACGAGAAGGAGGAACGCAATCTTCACACAGTACACAGCTACCAGAGGGATGGAGCTAGAAAGTCTACAGTCCACACTGTTGTTACAGGGGATGGATTGGGCAGCCATGGTCCAAGTGGACATGTTTTGCTGTTCGTAGAAGTAACAGGCGACCACGCATGTAGCTGGAACTGTGTAGAAGACGGAGAAGATGCCGATTCTACTCATGAGTTTTTCGAGTCTCTCCGTACTGTTTCCTCCGTGCCGCATCACTTTTCTTATCCGGAACAGGTTCACGAATCCGGCCAGGATGAAACAGGTACCAAGGATCAGGTAGGTGAAGAGTGGCGCGAGCACAAACCAGGTCAAAGCGGTTCGATCCTGGTTCCCGACGTAGCAAAGTCCAGTCAGTTCGTCCCCGTCCACACGTCTCAAAGTCAAGACCACGATGGTCTTGACTGCAGGCACTGCCCAGGCTGCCAGATGGAAGTAGCTGCTGTGGGCTTCAATGGCTTCTTGTCCCCACTTGAGTCCTGCTGCTAGGAACCAGGTCATGGTGAGTATAACCCACCACAGGGAGCTGGCCATGCCAAAAAAGTACAGGATCAGGAACACGATCGTGCACCCCGTGCTTTCTAGTCCTTCCTGGATCAGGTATGGTTCCCCTCTGTCCATATCGCAGGAGATGGCTTCTCGGCCGAGTCCAAGACGCAAGATGAACCCGATTGAGTAAAAGAAGTAGCAAACAGCCATGAAGATAATGGGTCTTTCTGGGTACCTGAATCTTCGAGAGTCTATCATGAAAGTCAAGATGACTACAGAAGTGGAAACCACGCAGACGACGGACCAAATCCCCATCCAGATCTCCACGAATTCCTTGTCCTGTCGACTGAAGAAGACGTCTATGGAGGCGTTACACCTGGGGGCACAGACGCCCGACTTTTCGACGAAGAGGAACTTGGCGGGGTTCGGGCACTTCTGCCTCGGGCTCGGCGTGCTGTGCGCGGCGGGCGGCGCGGCTAAGACGCCGTCCCCCGTCGGTTGCTTGTAGTCTTTAGAATCCGATGTGGTTGGGGGGCATTCATACAGAGATTCTCACGGTCGTTCTCTTCAGGAAGGGTGTCGCAGTTGAGATTTTCCGGCCACGAGAAGGAGAACTGTGCCATGATGGGGGAGCAGGCGTCTCGGACCTCCTCGCACATCGGCCGGCAGGCGGGGATGGGAATGTCCGGGACCTGCTCCGTGCACATCGGGGCGTACAGGGAGCACAGGAAGAACCGCAGGTTCACGGAACAATCGTACTGCACCAAGGACGACCACTCGTGCACTTTTATGGCGGCTTCGGTCTGGTCAATGTGGCCCAAACGGTTCGGCATCCGCGTCATGTTGTAGCCGATCCCGATACACATCGGAATGGTGATTCTCTCGCAGCTGCCCGAATCCTTCCTGAAGTCGAGTCCGAAGCAGCTTCCCAGGAGCAAGAAGAGAACGGAGGACCACCGTAGGAACCCCATGACTCGGTCTGCGAGGGTTCCTGAGCGGTAGAAAGGTGGTGTAGAGAGAGAAGGAGCACACTGCCAGGTTTATAAACAGATCCGTACCGTCAGCAGCGAACTGATCCAACTGACCACTGCACCGCCCGCACTACTGATACTCGAGTCAGATCCATCCGCGCGGCGATCGAAATACGATGATTTTGCCCAATATCAGTCGATTTTTCAACTAAGGTATCAAGGACTACCCTATATGGTCAAAACCAGTAATTTTGATTCGTAAAGATTCTAGCCAAAGACTTCAAAAGTTTCTCAACATAGTGTAGGGGACTATTTTCTGCAAGCGGACGAGGATAGACCGGATCGGTAGGGGGCCTTTTGTTTACAACGTGACAGCCTGTTAGTTTAGAACTCCAGGCATCGAGCCGTATTTTTCTCAGTGAGCAGTAACTGAACAAGGAAGACATATCAACATCTGCAGAGAAACAACAAGTACTATCACGTATTTTATTGTTGAAATGCTGTTCATGGTTCACCAAATTACTTTTTATACGTTGAAAATGTCGCTCTTGCTATCAGAAGTTCTGTGCAAAGATGTCTGTAGTTGGAGATTACTTCGCATATGCCCAAGTGGTTTGCCCTATGCCTCAAGGAAAGGTGCGGTTGCATTGTAATCATTTGTGATCATTTGTAAATCTCGTAGATTTAATCATAGGTGTCAACCGCAAGATTTGTTTCGGACAGAATAAATGGTAGAAATTTCCGAATATAGATAATAGTTTGCAGGAGCAGCGAGTGGATCAAAGAAGATTCCTAATTTTGTTTTTCTGGTATTTTTGCCCCCAGCGGAATCTGGAAAAGTTCCATGCGGTATGTGATGCGGTTTGTGCACATCAAACTTCTCCGCAATTTTGATAGTTTCCGGACACAGGCCCGGGACTCGATCAAGGACACATGGTACAACTTCCTACGACTCCATTTGTTCAAATCGTTAACAGCTGTCACAATTTGCAATTGTAGGGTTTCTTGCTAGCATTGTTTGACGATTTTATTTTGACACAGTTCTTTTCCTGCCAAGAGCATCGATCATTCTTTCGCCCATTCTTTCTTTTCTTGCGATAATTTACACATCCACCGCGGGGGTCCCTCCGTGCCGCCATGATCCGTCATTGTCTTTTGAAATTAAAATGTTCTTGTCGGTTCAGGCGGCGGCCACAAAAGGGCCATGTGTGGAAAACACAGGAAGAACAGCTTTAATTTGCGAGGTAATTATGGATCGAAATAAACTGAAACTCAAACTACAAAGGAACTCTCTTGCACGCCCCGGTTCGACAGAAAAGGAGATAAAGATTGTATCGGCGAGACAGCCCAATTTCCCTATTGTTTTTGCACCTTGCTCAATTGAAGAAAACGTTAGGCAGGAATCATTACTGTCAGCGGGAGGTAGTCTCTACAAGACTTCTCCCAGGGCTGAATAAATAGTGGAAATTGGCCAAAATAAGCTGGCCACCTGGACCTTTTCTGGTCGACTAGAAAACTTCTGTCGCAAATGGGCCATTCTATAAAATTCTACTATTTATTCAGCTCAAGGAGGTTCCTTGTTCAGCCTCAGTATACGCGTGAGTCTGATGCGGGCTACAGCCGCGCAAAATTTAATACTAGTAATCTTTTGAATGTATTTCTATTTCAATCGGTGTCAGATTCCGAGAAAGGATTAGTCAACCTTCTAATAATCACTCATCTCTCTAATCACTCGGATTAGTTTGGATATACCACCAGGGACCCTCTATTTTGTTTTGCATTCTTTTGTCTTGTTGTTGGGAGTTTTGATTGTAATACAGTATTTTTCTACGCATGTCCGGCGTGTTTCTTATTTTTTACTCCAAGATTATAAAGAATACCCCGAACCTCATTGGTTACACAAAAAAAGCTATCATTAGCTACTATTAAACTATTACACTTTTACTCACATCATACAATGTAACGTTACATCGTGACGAGTTTCTTGCATCTTGCATCTTGCGTCTATGTAACAAGTTAGACATTGACCGGTCGACCAACAAGTCGTCATTGTATTTTTCTTTCTTTCTTACTTTTTCCTTTCCGTCTTTTCGCTCGCCTTTTTTTATTATTATTGCTAGCTACCGTTTTCTGGTGATTGAAAATCGCCCGGAAAACGCCTGCTCGAGCCTGGTGTTTAGACTATCTGGTAAAGATATCTCGCCCCGGGTGGTCGCTCCAGGCTATCTGCTTTGATCGCCGACAGCCAAAGTGTGCAGCAACACCCTCTACCGGCAAAGTTTTGTATTGCATAGATCTGCACTGCTGTTCGTTGATCTTCCCGATCCGCTAAACTACAAGTGATGTATATGTGATGTGAATGAAAAGCTAACCATCATATGAAATTCCACCTTTTTCTTTGGGTCTGTTTGTGTCCTCTGTGTGTGTGTTGTGGTGTGTTGGTTAAGTTGGTGTGTGTGTCCCCATTCCATGTCCTGGTTTAGCCGTATATTCAGGGTACTTTAATTTTAAGCGAGGGGAAACAGATCATTGCATTGAGAGTATATTATATGTACTGCTAAAACAAACAAATGACCAACTGCCCTGTATTGTGATATGTTTACCAACACACAAACGGGAAAACAAACAACGTGACTTGCTAATTTGCCGCAAAACGTCATCAAAGTGTCGTAAAAGTCCAGCTGCCGCAAAACTGTCGCCATGTCGGTCTACTAGAGATGACTGTGGTGTCAACAAGAAGCCGGGATAAAAATATATCCTCGGCCCCGAATTTTTGATGCCGATCCAACAGCGGAATCATGGCGGAGGGGATCCACAGAAATAACATCGTCCGCGACTTGGGGTGCCGGACCATCGGCTTGCTCCATCCCAGGGACTTTGTCGTCTCTACAACCGGCAAGTACCAATCATTTTCATCCGTTTTGTTTATGTTTTGGGATTGTCATAGATCGTGTAGTAAGATGTCTTAATACAGAGTTGGCAGCGAAGAACGTAAGGCGATGGCGTACCCTGAAAACAGTTGGAGCGAGGACGAACCATACAGTTCTGTTTTGGTAGAAGGGGGAGGGGCGGTACTGTAGGGGGAGGGGGGCGGAACTGTCAAAACAATGTTCTGTTCCAAAACGGAAAGCAAACGGCACAGGATCATCCTACCAGTATCAGAATTTTCGCACTATTGACAGGATAATTCTGTCAGTACATTGGAGAGGGATTGTATTGACCATCATGTCAATAACAAAATGTGTACTGTTAGGTTCGTCCTGTCAACAGTGCAAATTTTTCTGTTATTGACAGGACGTGCGTTACGCACTCTTGCTCTTTGAGGTTGAAAGTACGTAACGTTACTTGCTTAACATATCTTACCCCAAGGCTAAGTGACACATGGCTTAAGTGACACCTGAAAATGGACACCAAATCTCAGCCATCCTGTTTAATACACCTGATATGTTAGTGTAACAACAGGTGTGTCTGTATGTTCCAGGTAATACCAGTTTCATCCAGAGACTCCGACTGCACAGTAAACTGCCAGTACATACAGGATGTGTGAGTATCTAACGTTATTTGTTTGTTTGTTTATTTGTTATTTAATTTCCTTCACATTGAGGGGTTTTGCTTGAATGAAGAAAAGTGACAACTTGACTGAGTTTGATATGAATCAGTTGTTTAGGGTGGTAACAACTTGACAAGTATTGGGATGCATAATATGATTTTATTCATCTTTTTAGGCAGCTTGTCTTGGCTAAGTCCACCCCTTGTCTCCACAAATTCCTAACTTCCACAATGTTCAAATTATCATCAATTGACTTGAGTCGATCACCTTGCATGTGAATTTATTCAGATCAAGGACATCCTTGGTCAGGTGAATGATACAAAGTTTTATTTGTTTGTTTGTTTGTTGTAGGTGAACAGTATCTGGTGGTCGGATGATGGTGAACATATTTTATCTGGCAGTGATGACACCAACCTCTGTATCACCAATGCTTGGTCTGGGAAGGTCAGTTTTTCTTCCTCAAAGTTGCTCTAGTCCATTATGTTCAACCATTTCTCTGCTGACTAACCACATAACCAATGGGATACCATGTACATCATAATGATCAAATTCTTCCATGTTGTCAAATTATAATAATAAAAGTGTCCATAGATTTCCATGCTAACCATATTGTCAATTGCAGGCAAATTGCAGGAGGTTATGTTGGGTCCTGGATGAGTGACTTTCAAAAACATCAGATATTTAAAAATATTTGATGTTTTTGAAAGTCAATTCTTGATCTGAGAACAATTGTTACCACTTGTATTTTTATTATATAAAAGATGTGAACTAAAAATTCATTCCAGGTTGTATGTTCCAGGTTGTCACCTCCATCAGATCCGGCCATCGAGCTAACATCTTCAGTGCCAAGTTCATGCCCCACTCCGGGCTGGGCCGCGTGGTGTCGTGTTCTGGGGATGGGATCCTGTACTACACAGATGTGGAGAGGGAGAACACCTGGGGGTCAAATGTCTTCAACTGTCACTACGGCACTGCTTACGAGGTCAGCAGCAGCAATATTATCATGTAAACAGTAGCAAAAAAGCATGAATCCCTCTATATTATGGTGCATATTGCATGGTACCTTTACTTGTCATAACCTACAAAGATATATGCATGTACATGTAACATCAAATAGTATATTTTATATTGCCCCCCCCCCCACTAGGGCCTTCAAATATGGCATCGATCATCATTATTCTTTCTTTTTTGCCCACAATTCCTGTGCTTGCTAAATGCATACTTAGTGTAGTATTTGTCAGTCCTAGGCTGCATGGTCAGGGAACACTGTGGTCACAAGCATGCATGGCTAAATCTGCGTAACAACACTTGTTCTCACATCTCCCTCCCTCTGTAGCTGCTGACAGTGGACAATGACCCCAACACGTTTCTATCATGCGGCGAGGACGGGACGGTTCGGTGGTTCGACATCCGTCTCAAGACAACCTGCACCAAAGACAACTGCAAGGACGTAAGATTTGCTGCTGATCTTTCATCATTTCTTCCACACGTTTCCTTGAGTTGATTTCTTAAATGCTTTGACACAATTGGATGTGGGAGGGGTATGCTAGGCACAGACTGTGTACATAGTATGATTTCTGTTTACTTTCGCACAATTCATGAACAAGAAGAAATGAAAAAAACACTGAAATCTTTCAATTCAAATATTATGCATTGTTAGCATCATATGACTGCATGTCTCTATGATAAAGACTATATTGTTTTGCACATAAATTAACACTATATACAATGCCTGTTTTTGTAAAGTTTATTACTCATACTTGAAATACAGATCAGTGTTTTTTCCTCTCGCAGTCCTGATAAAAAATCATAATGTGAAGGTTGTTTTTCTTGTTCATTTCTGTATCTGTAGGACATTCTGATAAAGGCCCATCGTGCTGTGACGGCCATCGCTGCCAACCCCCACACACCGTACCATCTCGCTGTGGGCTGCTCCGACAGTTCTGTACGCCTGTTTGATCGCAGAATGCTGGGAACTAAAGGCAGTGGTGAGGCCAGTTGGTCATTATACTCGACATGTTGGTGTAGTCTATGATCCAGGTCTCCAGAATGTTTGCCTTTACATTATGCTTGATGTGTGGTAAACCAAATGTTTTAAGAAGGGTCTTCAAAGTAATGGAATGTATCTCTTAAGTTGTCTTCATTTGTAGTTTTCACATTGTAGGGTTCCTAAGACTTATTTTGTTGGGGTGGGGGTGGGGGGGTAATGATAAAGTCCATGATAAAACTAGACTTATCTATGTACCAGTATAAACCTAAAGGTATTTCCAGATGTTCTGGAAATAAGAGCTACTTAGGATAAAATAAATTGGACCTAAGTAGAGACTATATAAATATGTTTGTGGATTGAAAGAGATAGTTAGCAAAAGATGTTGTGAAAGTTTATGTTCCTTTGAGTAACTGGAGACCTACATGTATTTCCTGTGCACCTAATACTTGCAGGTGGTGTATGTGGGAAGGGAACGCTCGGCGTGTTCTGTCGCTTCTGTCCGCCGCCGCTGACCAACAAGTCGTGCCGCGTGACGTCACTGAAGTACAGCGGGGATGGACAGGACCTCCTGGTCAGCTACTCCTCCGACTACATCTACCTGTTCAGCCCTCAACACCTGACTTCTGATGGACATGGGGGGGTCAAGTATGAGGATTCTCACAGCAGCAGCAATGGATACAGTGTAAGTTGGTTTGTATTAACCGTTACTGCTTTAACTGTAAGGTAACCAAGGCAGATGGTGCCTGAACAGCCCACAACACTAAACACTACACTAGCCTAGTAGTACAGTCGAGACAGTTTTGTTTCAACAACCAAGTCATTAAACTGGATTGGCCTCAGTGTGTCTAAGTTGTTTTTTCCTCTGGGAACCAACAGAAATGTCCTGAAAAGTCGTCCAAAGATCCACCTGTGAAGAGGCTGCGATTACGCGGAGACTGGTCCGACACGGGTCCGCAGTCTCGACCGGAGAGCGAACGCGATACCAGGGCAGCGTCAGCAGGTGATCACCATGTTTGATTGCTTATTTGTCTGTTTGTTTGTGACGACATTAGCCTATACTCCAACTTTTTCATTACAAAAGAATATAACAAAGTGGTTTTGCTTTTGTCTAATTGCTCATGAGAGCCTTTTGAATTGAATGAATTCAATACATGTATTTACATATACGTGGTTGTGTAAAAAGATTCTCTTTACTCGGTGACTTACCAACCAGATGAAACTATTCACTAATGTCAGTGATGTTTGGTTGACTGAGGATCCAGCGAGCTTCATGCTGATTTTTATGTTTGCCCAGTGGCTGATGAGAGCGAGAGCCCGCAGCGCTCCCTGATGCAGCGGATGACGGACATGCTGCAGCGCTGGCTGGAGGACCCGGCCAGCTTCCGCCAGTCCATGCAGCCTCCGCAGGGACAGGACTCCTCCCCGTCCTCTGACTCTTCCACTTCTCAAACTACGGCAGGGACACCCTCACCTTCCCAACAGGAGACAGCAGGAACACCCTCAACTTCCAGACAGGAGGCTGCAGGAACAGCAGAGCCTTCCAGACAGGAGGCAGCAGGAACAGCAGAGCCTTCACAACAGGAAACAACAGCAACAACAGAGCCCTCCCAACCAGAAACAGTAGAAACAGCAGAGCCTTCTCAACAGGAGACAGCAGGAGCAGCAGAGCCTTCCCAACCGGAAAAAGCAGAGTCTTCCAGACAGAAGACAGCAGGAACAGCAGAGCCTGGAGCAGCAGACAGCCAGGTTTGTACCAAATCTATATTTGTTGAAATTTGCATGTTTCTAAGACTAACGTTCTCTATTGTGCCTGCTCAGAAATGTTGGAATATATAAAGCCTCTTCCGTGTATTTCTATCATTTCTGTCACTCGTCACACTTTTTAATTTGCCTGAATTTCAGTCTTAAATGTTTCAGACTCTTGCATGAAGATACATAGATGTAAAAGGAACACTGTACAGTAGCAGAGTTCTGTGTTTGTTGCAGGAGAGCAAAGAGCAGGGCAGCCAAGCAGAGCAGACACCTGAAGGGACAACAGCAGAAACTGCTGCAGAAGAATCAGCTGCTGCAGGGCCAGGTGCTGCAGCTGTATCAGGTGCTGCATTAGGTGGAGTTGTAGAAGAAAAAGGTGATCCTGCCAAGAGCACAGAAACAACACAAAGTGACTCTGACAAGAATTCTTGCAAACTGAAAGCATCACACATAACTAAAGACACAAGTGCTAAGAAGGACGTTGCAGCCTCGGCTAAGGAGGAGGAGGCAAAAGTGAAAAGTGACAGTGAAACCTTAGATAGGAGCAAGTCTGAGACAAAGAAAAGCAGTAAGGAAAGAAAGGAACAGAAAGACAGTGGGACAGCTGTTTTGAGAGAAGATGTTGCACAAGAAACAAGTCCATTGTGTGAAATTAGAGTTGTGGATACAAGTGAGTTAACCACAGAGTCTAGTACTGTGGGTCAGACTGGAGCTGTCGCCAAGGCAGCTGGTGATCACTCAAATGATGCCGAAAAAATTGACAAATTGAGAAGTGACTCTACAGGTGATAAGAAAGAGAAAACTGGAGAATCTGCCAGTTTGAAGGTCGATTCTTCTGAAGGTCAGCAGGAGTGTCCATCAGAACCTGGGGCTGTCGGAGGAAGTGACTTACCAGACTCGAGCGCTGTTTCTCAAGAAGATGTGGTACGTCCCAAGACAGGCTCCAAGTCTTCTCAGAAAACAGGAGGGGATGATAGCAGACAGTCCCCCCCACCGACGAGTGAGACAACCCCACCCACCCCTCAGTCAGATGAGCCGATCCATTCAGGAGACAGCAGTGATGATGATGATGAAGAGACATCACAGGTAGGGCAGAATGTCATTAAATGGAGGGTTGGAAATATACAATGGTCTACTTACTAATGATTGTTTTCAGATTGAAATAAAAGTGTAAATCAGAGTAAAAATGCAATGAATGAGGAAGGTACAGTGAGTACCCTATATAGAAAAATCAATAAATGAAGGTACAGGAAAGGAGAGAGTGAGTGAGTGAGTGAGTGAGTGAGTGACATTAACAGTGAGTGATTTGTCTACTTGCTAAATGCCTTTTTGTCAATAGGATCTTAGTTTATGTCACTTTTGTTCCTCTACCAGTAGAATAGCCCCTTGCTGGTACAATTGTTGCCCAGTTGTTATGAAACATTGAACCAGGGCTACCCAAGTAGCCAAAGGCTATTACAAAGGGCTAGACCTGGCAACTGAACCAGCGGTTACCAGAACTGTTTTCCATCCGCAGTCGGAGGAGAGGTCAGGCCGCCCGATGTACGCCCGGCTGCAGGCGCTGATGAAGATGCGTCGTCAGCAGCGCGAGAAGGAGGAGACGGAGCTGAGCCAGCTGCCGTGTCCGCCGCACAAGATGATCTACAAGGGACACCGCAACGCTAGGACCATGATCAAGGAGTCCAACTTCTTCGGATCCCAGTACGTGATCAGTGGGTCGGACTGCGGGCACGTCTTCATCTGGGACCGCTACACCGGGAAACTTGTGACGCTCTTCGAGGCAGATAAGCACGTGGTGAACTGCGTGCAGCCTCACCCGAGATATCCCGTGCTGGCGACGAGCGGGATCGACTACGACGTGAAACTTTGGATGGCGATGGCGGAGGAGGCGAGCTTCCCGGAGGAAGCGCATGAGATCATGCACCGGAACGAGGCGATGTTGGAGGAGACGCGAGACACGATCACGGTTCCCGCATCATTCATGCTGCGTATGTTGGCGTCACTGAACCACATCCGCTCAGAGCAGGACTCACAACCTGCAGCCGAGGAGAGGAGACCCAGTGAGGACTGAGGGAATTTAGTACTCTTAATTTTAATAATAAATGTACCTGAGAAGTGTTGAAAACAAAAAATTTCTCACATCTACTTCACTTCTCCAGCCCCACCAGAAAGGATTCCTCTTAAGAATTTGCTAATGTTTCAGGAGGTAAAGTTTGCATTGTCTTCCTCTTTTCTGACCTAGATTGCTGTACAGCCTGTACTGATAAATGGAATACCATGGAGCTTACAAGTCACATTTTAACCTCCTAGATAACACTTAAAATGATGGTGGTTGCAGAAGCCTTGATTTGGCTGCAGCATGCAGTGATGGAAAAGTTGGGTAGACACTGCTCAATCTGTCTATGTTAGAATGTTACATACTCAGTAGTACCGGTAGTAAATTGTCTAATGCTGCACTGTATATATGTGTGTACAAATGTATTTACCTTTTTTGCCAAGTCTTTCTATCTCCATTTAATTCTCACAGCATTTTTGAGAGACATTGTCGTTGCATCTAGTAACCCATCCACTGGTCAAGCCTTCTTTTGCCTGCTTCCTCTGTCGGCCTAGGGTGGGGCTCCACAGAGCTCT
Source organism: Branchiostoma belcheri (assembly GCF_001625305.1). Classification (NCBI taxonomy): domain Eukaryota; kingdom Metazoa; phylum Chordata; class Leptocardii; order Amphioxiformes; family Branchiostomatidae; genus Branchiostoma; species Branchiostoma belcheri. Next base: position 726,209 of record NW_017804176.1, on the reverse strand, counting down.
AGAGATTGAGACTTAGTGTTACATGGACACCATTTTTTATGCAGAAAATAAGTAAGTTACATCTCAAAGATGACAAGTTTGAAAGAGTCAAATCTTTTGGGCTAACAGTGTGATGATGCATCGAAATGGGAGTATCTTACCAATAATACTTCCATCAAATGAGTGTGTACTTATATCTCACAGCACGGGTTACTTTTAAAATTCAGGAATCTGTAGCCAAAATTTAAAGCCATATTTCTACATACATGTACATGTAACTTATAAAGTTATTATGCTCTTACAAGTGAAGCATGGGAAACTTACCCGTTTATCAAGTATAAACAAAATGAAATGTAGGGTATCCAACATGGTGCCCTTCAAATCTGAAAACTGTTGTTCCCAATAGACAATGTGGAATGACCTGTGAATCCTTGCTTTTTCAATGTAGGTTTCATGTCAGAGTATTGTACAAATGTATGTGGAAAATAGAGAATGATGTGTAACTTGTGGGTTTTGTGATGTAAGGGTGCTTCAAATGGAGAGTTGATTTGAATGTGCCTTCCACGCAAGTCACTTTTGTGGTAGGAAAACAAGAACATTTAACCTTCTCCCTGCTGCCTAACCTGGTAACCAATACACATTTGGTGCAAAATGACTATATCTAGCAGGTTGATGGTCAAAGATTTCTGATAACTGCGTCCAATGCAAATTTAGGATGCAGAAAGCAATTGTTGTTCTTATAGTTATGATACACATCATACAGGTATATATACATATACATATACATATACAGGTATATGTGTCATATGTACAGTGAAATCAAACTACAAATGTATTAATTCAAAACATATTGTGATTTGCTCACTTTAATTCGATCTTAGGCCACACCAATTTAATTTGTTGGTTCTCGGATTATTTCAGAAAAAATATGAAGCGACAGGGCGAAAAAAAATAAAAATAAAAACAGGTCTAGGCATCCTATTATAGGCTTAAATGCTACAAAATGAGCCATGAAGTCAACACAAAAGGCTGGGTTAAAATTTAAACATTGAATTTTGAACTTTTAATCAAACCACTGCAATGATAGATGGGAAAACTGTAACAACTACTCAGGAAGAAAAGGACTTTCCTCAACTGTTGGGGGGCAAAACATAAGCATTTTTCAGTTGATTCAGGACCAGAATCAAATTTTTTATTTTTTTTTTGCAAATCAGAAAAAAAACAAAGAGGCGAATCCGAGAACCAACAAATTAAATTGGTGTGGCCTTAGCGCCTGAAAAGTTGCACTTATTAAGGGGCAATTTTAGCATATGTTGATATTTCAAAACAACAAAATGTAGTCTCAAGTCTTTTATTTGCTTGAGATATTACATGTATGTCTTCATGGGGTGTTTGCCAGAATAGCTGTCAGTGTTACAACAGATTGAAAATAAGACAAGAACCATAGTTTGAACAATTACAGTCCGAATAAGAATTTAAAAGTAAAATTGTTCCTTACAATGTGAGCAATGCAAACATTACAGAAATTTTGCATAAAAAATGCTGCTTGAAGTTGAGGGTATGTTGTTATTTTTTTAAATCTACTCTATGAAGAGTGAGAATAAAAGCTCAAATTAAGGAGCGAAAGATTATTGCTGCATTAGGCCATGTTGATTTGATTATATGGATGACATCCTCCGGGAACCCCAAAATTGATGCACGCGTGCGAATAAAAAAAGTTTTGCAAAAAAAAGTTGTTTTCATTATGAAATCTACGTGGTCATGAGGGTTGAACAAATGGGACAGAATATGGTTTGGAGAATAGTCTAGTCTTCAAGTTCATTCCTTTTTTCGTTTGATTTTGGCATCCTACGACATTGGTATGGTTTTTTTGTAACTTACGGTACATTTTTGCTCATTTTGCAACTGTTTTGTACGATTTACAGTATGGTTGAAAACTTTTTTTTTTAAACGGCCGAAAATTCATGCGCGCGTGGATGTCATCCATATAATCAAATCAACATGGCCTTAGCGGTTGTGCCAACATTATGGTGCAGTCTTTCAATAAACTGCTAGAGGCCGCTTTTGACCCATGCACTAATGCGTAACTTGCCTCTTAATATACAAACTGTATATTGCAGTGCCAGTCGATATGTTTGCATACGGACCAGTGCCCTCGTAACAAGTTGATGATTGAACCGTCACAAATTTGATTGAACAAATCAAAGAGAAGAAACTGCCTTGAACAGAATGGTGTTTTATTAATCTCCTTGGTTTTATTAATCGATTTGATTTATAACTCCATGTATAGATTTACGTTTCTAAGGTCCAGATTGTGGCTAAAATAAACGCAGAACCAACCAGCCGGAACGCAAACAAAGCACATCACTATTCCTATAGGTAACTCGAACTCTAGTACTGGTTGAAATTGAATTACGGAGACGTTTCGAGTATTATTTAAACTCTTCCTCAGCGTCACTAGCGGACTTGTCTTGAGTTGCAGTTTCAACTGTTACGGCCTACAGGCATCAGCCTCTTCTAGACACTGGACACGGAAAACAATAACAACAGCGGATTAGCAACTTGTCGGGCATTCCCGCAAACACAAATATCCGCAGATTAACAAGATTATCGGAGGCTCAATTACAGATCAACAAAGTTTTTTTTTTTCAGAAAATTCGACATTTTGTATGAAAATCTACCTTCAGTTACAGCAACGACGATCATACGAGCGTATCAATTCAATTTATTTCATGCATTTAAACAAGAAAGTATCCCTGTTCAGTTGTAGTACATGTATATAAGAAACCTGAAAAGTTTCGTGTTTGCTGTTACAAAGTTACAAAGACCTAAAGAAAGAAGTGAGTTGCTGGGTACAGTAGAAATTGGCCAAAAATATAATAGACTGAAATATATGCCATATTCATATAATATGCGATAGCATGCCATATTCATATGGATCAGTTTATTTGACATTTTATATTAATTTCCAGCAACCCATTTGAGTCTGGTAAAGACTCACCACAAATCTGCTTAAAAATTGTGTTTCTTTGCGTTCTTGTTGGTCTACTATCCCTCACTCCCACACTGCTGCAAGCTGACAAAAGAAAACACAGAAGGCGTTGTTATCCCTGCCTTTCTAAACACTTTCACAACAAAAGAAAAACAAACACCATAAATAGGCCCTTCAAAAGGGTTCTACCGCCCATCCTACACACGGAGGGGTGCGTCATCACTCCATGTGTGATGGCCCCGCTCTGCAGGCGTCGGCGGGTGCACTTTTGCGACAAGCACGCCCTGCCTAACCTCTTAGCAGATGTAGCATCCTGACAGCTTTTATAATAAAATGATTTGGAAAAGCCTTATAAAACACAGGGCAATCACAAAAAACGTTAAGATTTTCCTAATTTCTATTTGTTTGAAGAATTTATGATCACCTTTGACGGGGCACAGTTGTCGCAAGTAACGGTCGGGCTCACATCTAAAGGTCCTAAACAACTCAGCTATTCAGCCTATGGCACTTTTGTCATTTACTCCACATTCTCGTAAAGTTGTTTGGAACAAAAGAAAGAAACCCTCCTCCAGTAAAATAGTCATTTTATGTACAGGCTTTCCCCTCGTTATAAACGTACACCCCCAACCATCCAATCCAACTTGCCGAAAGAAAAACACAAACGTCCCCTAATAAAAAGTCTCAGCAACATTTCAAAGGGTTCATCTACCGTTACACAATGCAAGAGTCTACGCAACAGAACAAAAGTGCTACCCGTGTTCGTCAAACACGGTATAAGATAGAAAATAAGATAAAATACAGAAAGCCTTACGTCCACGTGCAATCTGTGTGTGTTTAAAACCCCGTCCGTTGATTTTGTTTATGTAATGATTTCTCACGTTAGTGGAAGATTTTCGTAGTTCTGCCAACTAGTTCGACGGACAAATCAATCATTGATCATTATCAATTCATTATTCGATAATTACGGGCGTATCTATGTATAATAGAGTGTGGCAGCACTTCGTCTGTGTGTGAGTCAACCTGTCTGGAACAAGCAAGCTGTCTGCCTCTGTTTATGCAAGAGTTTTTCGTGTTAGTGCGATATTTCATATACCTGTGCCAATGAGTTTGGCATTCAGATCAATTATTCGACAATTATGGGCGTTTTGTGAACATTTCAACACATTGGGACTGTCGCGTCTGTGCTATCTCCTAACAGTTTGTCATGTATTGTGTCCGAGACAATTGTCGTCAACAACTCTTTTTTCTTTCATTGATGATGTGGCTTCCGTCTGTCTGAGACCAATTTTTCCATCGATGGCAAGGAGATTTCAAGTCGATATCACTACAATCCTCTCGTTTATCTGATACATTACTTGTACAGTATCGTGCACATGGCAAAAACGATATTGCCTGGATATTGCGAACAGTTTATCGAAAGAGTTAGCAGTTTTCTCGATCAGTGGTCACCTTTTCTGGCAAACTTCTACTATTCATTCATTCCCAAGAGCAAGGATCATGACCAGTCACCTATGTACATTCGCAAAGTCATAGGCAAGGTTTTTGGATTGTAATATTCATGTCAGTTTGTTTTCCTTTCCTTCCCTAAACCGGACAGTTGTTTGTAGAGCCATTGGTTTATAACGCCATTCAGTTTGTGTACAGTTTATTTTGTTCCCTTTGTCGGCGTTGCCGTTCCCACAACGTCCGCTCAGAGCAAGGTGCGTCGGTCCCGCTCAAGGGCAAAGTGTTGTGATTCTCCCCGCTGGTGGGGGGCTGTTCTGAGGAATGCGACAAACGTTGTCGCGCTCGTGTGTCTCCGCAGGACCCCATCATGCTGTGGCTGAAAAAATAACAAATATATTTGTCGGCCAAAACGCAATTAAAAAACTAAGTTACGCTCGGACCATCACTTGCTGAGCAACTCTTCCAGCAAATCGTGTACCAATTTTGGAAACTTTCTACTACTGTTTTAACCAAGGAAGGAGTCTGCTATGGATTAAAGCCTGTTGGAGGCATGTTGGAGGCTAGCCCTCGCGGCGTGTCGGCCAGCCACCGCTCAAACCCCCGCCCTCCCGCGGGGCCAGGCGGCTTACTCCCCGCCGCGCCGGGGTCAATTAATCCGGCATTTCTCCAGGTTATTATTCAATTACGAAGGGTTATCATCAGCTAACTATCCGGGATTTAGGACGGGGCGTAATTGGACGCTCCTGTCACCAAATCCCTCCCCTCGGTGGCTCAGGGCCAAGTTGAGCCGCCCGGGTTCTTAAAGACGCTTTGTCTTCCACCCGTGTTTTGACTTGGTGTCGTGGTCCTTGTAAATTCGCACTTTAGCGACTTTTAAACTTCAATTTGGCGGGACACACGCACTAAGTCGAAAATCGCTGACTGGTTTTAGCCAGATTTCCGGCTGGCTAGAACTCGCTGAAAGGGGCCATTTTCAGCTGCAGTGCAGACACAAATGGGGTCCATTTCAGAAAAAGCTCCATAGACGGCTGTCAGAAATCTGGCACAGTCAGAAAACTGATGTACAATCTGAAATGTCGAAAACAGCAGTGGAAGTACTAGTACCAGACATACAGACGCACGCACGCACGCACACATACGCACATACACATGTCGTTCGTCCGTCAGGTTGACGAGGACCGCTTTGTCATCCCTCTGTAGTAGGGTGTGTCCTCAGGTGACTGTAGAGTCCAATTTTCGCCCGGAACCGGCGCTCACAGTGCGGGCAGGAGAACAGAGCAGTGTTCGCCACAGGACCGGCTGCACCCTCCTTCCTGGCTCGTCTCTTCTGCTGTGCGGCAGTTCTGCGTGCTTTCTCACAGGTAGCGGCACCCTCTCTAACTGTGCGTCGCCATACACACATACACATAGACACACACATACACACACACTTACGCACACGAATGCACATACACATAGACATAGGCAATCACATCATTTGAAAATCACTTTGTGAGCTGTCAATGAAGACTTGATCATGAAGATAGGAAAAAAAATCGATTTTGCACTCTTTTGATATGTGCTAAGTAACGATTGCATTTCTGCTTGAATCAAAATCGAAATCTGAACTTTTAAGTACACGTAGTAAAGCACACGTGCGCTAATTGGAAAAACACAACGCAGCTTCCGCAAGATTTCCACACATCTTTATAGAAATCACTTAAAGTTTCAATAACGGTAGAAGTAATTCTACCCTGTAAAAGACGGACTCAAAGAGCATTAGCATGGTTTTTAGGGATTTTCAGTGTCATTATATTACTGTTTTTGTAACTGAATGCGGCCATTCTGGCTGTGCTTACGTGCGCATTTGCCACCGTAAGTGGATTTGGGCGAACAAAAATGAATAATAAACCATCTCGATTCACGGAGCTCAAAGATAGCTTAACGAAATGTCTGAAATACCGGGAAGTAGAGAACATACAGCTGTCAGGACTTTACTGGACGTTAGAAGAGAACCGGATCATCTTTCGTTAGTGTTTCAAAAGGACATTATCCACTAGTGTTGTACACTAAGCGGATGAGTGTGTGTATGATCCCCGTCATGTATATCTTTCACTCCAAATTATAGAATCATGTGCGTATCACTTTATCTATAACCAAATAATTAGGAAAATATATGGTAGTAATAGTATCCATTTGAGATTAAAGTTTCCTCCGAATTCTGATATTTTTCGGCCAATTTTCCAGAAAAGCCTTGTGAAGGCATTGCAAGCTGGTGTCTTCAGTTTTGTTGTTGTTGTTGCGCGTTGTTTGTTGTTTTGTTTGTGGATTAGTCAGCTGACGCAGCAGGTTTACTTGTTGTTCCTTGAACAAACTACTGATATCTTCGGATTCAAGCTAAATTTAACACTCGCCCGTCAACTTCCAATTTTTCTTTTACGACTGCTTGAATTTCTCAACCCAAGAATGGTCTTCATGTTGATGTCGCGTTTAGACTAGCTATATGCCAAGAGATATTCCTTCTCAAAGCTCAAATAGGGAGACCTTTTTGCTCGAAAACAGCCGAAAAGTGCATTTCTGTCGCTGTCAACGCGGATTAAGACCTCCGTGCTATGTTTACATAGTCGTTCTACTTCTTATTTTCACGGTGTCGGGCGAAAAAGCGCGAACATCGACACATTGTCACTGTGGTCACTCCCATATTGCTACAATGCTCAAGTGAATTCGAATACAGCAGAAAATGCATCTCTTGCTGTTATCAACAAGCATCTATAATCTACACCGATGTCGTTCAACTCTTTATTTATTCTCACATTGTTGAATGAAAAAGCGCGAACGACCACACATTGTCACCCCCGCTTGCATACAGTCAAAAAGTATATTTCTCTTTCTGTCAACGAGGAGCTCTAATCCCCCCTGCTGTATTGAAGACTCTAATCTCTACTTTTGTCGTTCAACTCCTTATTTTCACGGTGTTGAGCGAAAAAGCGCGAACATCGACACATTGTCACTATGGTCACTCCCGTCTATCGCCACTATGCCCAAAGTGAATTCGAATACAGCCGAATATGCATCTCTCTTGCTGTTATCAACAAGGAAATGCCAGGATAGCGTCTACTATCTACACCGATGTCGTTGACTCTTTATTCTCACATTGTTGAGTGAAAAAGCGCGAACAACCACACATTGTCACTCCCGCAAAAAGTAGAAGTTTTTTTTTCATTCATCAAAGCATAAAGACATAACAAGGACAGTGTGACGCTGCACTCAAGTTAACAACTTATATTAACAGCGCCACACACAAAAAGGTACAATAACGTTTGAATATACAAAGTTGACATGTGCGCCGTAGTCCCACCACCCCAAGACATTAAAATATTAAATTAAATGCTAACAGAGCTATTTGAAAGATAAAATTACATAGTAGAAGTTCTCTTTCTGTCAACAGAGAGTTCTAATCCCCCCTGCTGCATTAAAGACTCTAATCTCTACTTCTGTCGTTCAACTCCTTATTTTCACGGTGTCCAGCGAAAAAGCGCGAACATCGACACATTGTCACTATGGTCACTCCCGTCTATCGCCACTATGCCCAAAGTGAATTCGAATACAGCCGAATATGCATCTCTCTTGCTGTTATCAACAAGGAAATGCCAGGATAGCGTCTACTATCTACACCGATGTCGTTCAACTCCTTATACTCACATTGTTGAGTGAAAAAGCGCGAACGACCCGCAAAAAGTATACATATTTCTCTTTCTGTCAACAAGGAGATCTACCCCCCCCCTTGTATTAAAGACACTAATCTCTACTTTTGTCGTTTAACTCCTTATTTTCACGGTGTTGAGTGAAAAAGCGCGAACATCGGCGCATTGTCACTCCCGTCTGTCGGCATGTGTGGGGAGGCGGATGTGATGTTTAGTGATGAGGTTTGAGTGATGAGGCTGTCATCTCACGAGGGACGCCCCCCCCCCTCTCAACACCAGCCTGTATCACATGTCTGTCCGCTCCTCCCATTGGTCATCGCGTAACTGACATGTCAGATGGTCTGGTGCGTCGTGTCCTCGAAATCAGCGCTTTGGGGGTTTGAAATCTCCGTACTAGTATTTTAAACCTCGTATCAAAAGTCTTTAAATGGATATAGGACATGGGTCGTTTTTTGCTGTTGCGGAAAGTCATCTCCCATAGTACAAGTCAATGAATGAGAGTCCAATAAAGTTTGTTACATGATATTAGGTGTGCGGGTGCCTAGCCTGCTACTCTATATTGTATATTTTCGTTTCTAATTATCCTATACAGAGATATCTTGCTTAGAAAATTTGTTTGTCAAATTTCCGGTGTCGGTGCCGCCAAATCTAAAATTCTGGTATAGTATCCAGCGTCGAGGTCTATCAAATTTCCGTCGATTCTGCGATAAGTGTCAACTGTGGATTGACTTTCGACGGCTTTGTAACACCCTTGGACCTATAATCGTAAATCTCCAAGCAGATGTTATATTAGAAGGTCGTAACAGTTTTCTGACTGCCACGTTGTGTGCCAAGTTATTAAATTTAGACTACTGTACATATTGTAAACTACAATACAATTCAAGATGCACTCCTGCGATGTTGCTTTTATCAAATAAAGTTCTAAAAGTTCTAAAGATTGTGGCCTTCTTCTAATTTGCCCCCATTTTCTGACAGCCGACCACATGTAGGGCATCAGTTAGAACCGGACTGTCCTTCCTACCAACGTCTGCTTGGTTGTCCCGGACTTGAGCCTGCCCCTCCCCACAAGGCCACACGTGGTGGAGGGGAGGGAGGCGGGATCGCATCCCCACTGCGCCGCTCTGATTGGCTACAGACCCGCCGTGCTGACAGTCGGTATGACAGGATTCTAATCACCCCAGATTATTTTATTTAGAGGCGTTTTCAGCGCTGGTCAGTCAGTTCGGAGTCGTGATTTAGAGCGAGCCTGTCCGCTCTACAAACCAGTGACATCCGCGTGAGATCCAGACCGTCCCTTTCAGACAAGACTTGTGACATGGCGGAGAAGAGGAAGAGTGCTCCCGTGACGCTCAGCTCGCGAGCTCACGCCTTTTCCGTGGAGGCTCTCCTCGGGCCGCGGGTGAAGAAGCAGCGGACCGCCCAGTACCGAAACTCCGGGGAGAACGCTACCGGCGAGGACGACGTGCTGGAAAACTTTAGCGCATCCGGTAAGTAATTTTCTACCTCATTACAAATAAATACATACAACCGCATTCCGCTTTTGCCGTCTCCGAGGTGGTTTGATTTAGGGCTATCGAAATTATTCGTTGGCCGACGTTATCATTTTTTTGGTTGCGTGTTTGATTATTTGTATAAAGTCGTGGTACACTATTTAATTTGTACTGGAGGAATGAAAATAGTTCTCTGGTACAACAAGGAGCTGGTTGAACAAATAAAGTTGAAAAGTTGAAAGTTGAGCTTTAAAACTAATATTTCCCTGTGTACCTGTATCTATATCACATATCGGGTGTCCTTTCTGTTCCGACCAGAGGAAAAGTAGTTTTTGAACTTTTTCACTTCAAATTTTCATGATTATATCTTACAACTAAACTTGTCTGGTTTGGTTTGGTTTGCTTTAGTTGTCTTCTACACTCTGATGAGCATACATCGTTGACCTAAATGATTTCCGTTCCCCCAGACGGTAGACATGAGGACCGTACGCCCGAGCAGAGCTCCTCGGCGCTGGGGTCGATACAGGCCCTGCAGAGCCGGCTGGCGTACCCGCTGCCTCAGCCGGACGGGCCGGCGGACCAGGTACGGGTGGAGCTGCAGGGGAAGGACCTGTGGGCGCGCTTCCACGACATCGGCACAGAGATGATCATCACCAAGGCCGGCAGGTAAGACGCCGCTCAAGACCTCGGAAATATTAGTTAGTAAGAAGAGACTTGAAAAAATTTACGCCAAAACGATGCTACTACATTTTATACCGTCATCACAACTTTATTTCAGGACACGACCAAGCACAGATACTACTCATAAAAAGACAATTATATCATGAAACTGTTAGCTTCCAAAGTAGTTACTGAAATACTTGTGCTTTGTTTCAAAAGTGCGACTTACGCAGGCAAGGTCTACGTATATACCGTGTTCTGTTCGTCTAAAACAAGTGAAAGTCTATGAACAAATTATCGGCGCAACTGCCTCCTTTTGTAAATGTCAAGGTCTGTGATTTTTTCCGCGCCTTTCTACGCGGATAGGATAAAATATAGCTCACAGACTGCCGTATCTAGTTGCAGCTATGCCGGCCATGCTGGCGGCTGACCCTAGCCAAGCTGACTGCGCCGTTGCCGCTTGGATTTGACCCGCAGTAAAATTTGACTTTGAGCGAGAGACGGGATAAGTTTTCAGCGCCACATTCCTGATACATTTATGGTCCCCACGTTGGTGGAAAAATCTCGCCGCAATTCACTGTATCTTCTAAAACATTCGAAGCAAAAAGTTTGGCGATGAAAGAGGTGATATTAGAAGACGGTTGGATGGGAAATATGGTCAAAAATCGTCGCTGAATTTGTCTCGTCATATTTCTTATATTCAACGCCGCACTTGTTGACAGTATCGAATGTCGCCATGCCGCGCTTGCACGTCGACACATAATTCTCAGTCATCTTATTTCGCCCATTTCAACAGATAAATAAAGTCATCGTATATATAACTTTTGTCGCGTGCGATCCAGAAAATTCGTTTCGTCTGCATTATTATCCAAATATTGGTGTTATAAAGACGATGTTTCTGTCTTGAACTGGAAGTTACAATAACGTTTAGATTATATTCCCAGCTCAAAAATATGCTAGACGTCATCATTTTCAACCTGAAAGTCAGGGGGTCTCAGAAGACTAACAAAGCAAGCTCAAGAGATACACTTGTTTCGAAATCAATTACCAAAGTCAAAGTGACCGTTATATTTCGTTCTCAACCATACACAATTTTGGTATACCTTTCACAGTTTCAGCCACAGAAAGCACATTACCACAACTTCTAGCCTATTCTATCATCTACAGCAGTTTGTTCTGAGAGGTTTGTCTGACCGTAATCCGTTTGTGATTCCCCCAGGCGCATGTTCCCGGCTATCCGTACCAAAGTGACCGGGCTGGACCCGAAGGCTCAGTACATCGTGATCATGGACATCGTGCCGGTGGACAACAAGCGGTACCGGTACGTGTACCACAGCTCCAAGTGGATGTGCGCCGGGTCCGCGGACGCCCCGCCCCCGCCCAGGGTGTACGTCCACCCCGACTCGCCCGCCTCGGGAGAGGCCTGGATGCGCCAGACCGTCTCCTTCGACAAACTCAAGCTCACCAACAACGAGAACGACGAACAGGGATACGTGAGTAACTTCTCAACACTTCTTATGGCTATGCTGTCCTGAACTATGTAATCGACATATCAGATAAGTGAGCAATATTTAAAGGTATATACACAGGCTGGGTTCCTAGACGTATGGCAGCCCAGAAATGAAGAGGAACAGACACAAACCTCGGCACAGAAGGCTTGAAAAGTATACGATTTTCTAAGCGTTGACTTATATATTCATTCGTTGTACATTGTAGAAATGACTGCATTGTGATACCTAATACCGAATTATTGTTGAATCTGAGGGGAAAGTTAAGTCACGCCGTCCATTCGTATAGAATTTACATGCACGTCACTAAATTGACTCATAAATAAGATGAATTCCGCGCTGACAGATACCGCTTTATTAACACGTACGGCATAATTAGATACAATCAGCGCCATCAATAAACACACATGAATAATGTTGTAATTGAGCACATGGAATGAACAGAGGACGAGTTCATTTAAAACCTTTTCTTCTTAATTAGCTATCTTCAGTAGACAGTAGACCGGGATACTAAAAAGTTAAATTCCGCATACTGGTGTATATAACGGTTTTTAATTTATTTTCAAGATTTACTCAGACCAATGAGGTTTAAAACTTCGTCAGACTTTTGTTATGGCAAAACAGATAGTAAAGGGGCCCCGTTGAAAAGCAGTGCCATCACTGAATTGGGTTACCCTGTATAAAAATGACGGAAATAAAGTAGAAGTCATCCACAGTAGATAGGGCAAGTCTAGAGATGGAACGTTCAGTAACCCGGCGACTGATACCACTTGGCAAGCCTGACTCGCTCGATTTCGGCAAATTTGCACCATATATTCCGACCCGAGAGAGACCGGCAAATCTGGGTGCGGAAAGCTGTAGTCTGTTAGCCTCTACCAGGCTTGAGGAGGCGGCTGGAAAGAGTAGAAATCGGCCAAAATAGAGAGATAAGCATGCCAAGGGAGTTTGGCCGTTGAGAGAACAGTGGGGCGGCGAACTGTTCTCTCAACGGCCAAACTCCCTTGGCATGCTTATCTCTCTATTTTGGCCGATTTCTACTCTTTCCAGCCGCCTCCTCGAGCCTGGTAGAGGCTAGTAGTCTGTCCGCCGGCCGGATGATCTATCACCGCGCTTATCACACGTTACATTAACGTGCCAGTGGAAAGCCGTGACGTGATAAAATAGCGATATTTAGCGGGAGCTCGCGAATTGATGACAGCGGCTCGCCAACAGCCGGAAGCAAACAGCGAACGCACCCCGGCCGACACATGTATGTATGGACACATGGCTGTGAGACGGCCAACAACACTCTACTGTCGGGTGCACACTCGGGGTTAAATAAATGGCAAACATTTTGCAAATAGGGTGAAAAATGTGTCGGAGAAATGTCTATTGTAATGAAAAGGGAAAGAAATTCTAATGAATGAAATGTAGTGTGTGTTCAGCTCCGTCTAAACTAGACATCCAGATTTATCATTAGGTAATACAAAACAGTCTAACAACCGGATAAATTCTTTGAATTACACCGATGATAGAGAGTGGATGCTTTCCGAAAGAATTTATCCAATGTGCTAACGTAATTTTTACGCCCATTTTTTCTGGATTTGGTTGCTCAGGCTGGGATATGAATATTTTTGTTAACACAAGGAGGAACGAAAATATTAAAATGGATTAAAACACCTTTATAGGCGACGAAGTAAAAGTTTTCGATTCTAAAATATGACCCATTAATTCACAACGAAGTTGTTGCACCATGGATCAACTACCGGACACTCCTGTATCCATAGCGCTAATCCGACACCGTAGAAAAATATTATTTTCTCCTGATAAGCTCAGCGCCGTGTTTATTTGTCGCTCGCGTGAAAAGAATATACATGACATCTGCATGTGTGCACACTGTAAAAGAGATGTCAGTGTCGCATGTGTTTCATAAATACTGCGCTATCCACCCAACAAAATCATATAACTTTGAAAATCTTGAAAGGCACGTCTTGGAGTTTGAAATCCGTTGCTTGTGATGACAAGACTTGTGTTTGTGCAATGTAAACGTTTAGGAACCTCATTTGACCCAAATATGCGCACAACTAAACCAACAAAAACACCACCGTACACTTTGTAAGACAATGGTTTTCTGGCAAATTGGAAAATTTTACCATTATTATATATTTCTGAACGATTTATATCTAGATTTGTTCTTGTTTGTCGCCCCTCGAAATGAATATTTTGCCCTAACATCCGCGCCACAAAACCGCACTGTTGACAGCTTTGGGTTTGTGTTTATTCTTGGTTGGTGAAAATTGATACACGAACTTGACATATGTTTGTACAAAGGTCTCACGAATCGGGTTGACTGTAACGTGACATTTAAAAGTGTCCACGGTTGTCTTGTCAAAGGAAAATAAAATAATTTATTTTACCTGCTCAATTCAGCAAATACATGTATAGAGCGCTATCAGCCACTCGTCCTTTTGGCCATTGCTATTCAAACTATGTTCTTGGTTATCATATTAGCCTGGGTTGTTAGTAAACTTCAAAACGTCCGTAGTTTCAAGTTTGCCTTTTGTCTTTCACGTTTGTGTATGGATTGACAAAAAATGATTGAGTCACGAATCTCTCTATCAACCCACGAATTTGCAGTGTGGACTCTTATATACAGGAGCTCCTTATAGTTATACTTGCTGGCTTTTTAGGGAGAGAGTATGGGATAGCACTCGGGATAACTAGAGGCTACGGACAGTCGACTCCATTTCCCCCTCCCTGTCGTGACTCGGGTCGCTGCTAATATGTACCAGGTCATTTCATGTGGGGAGCGGCAAAAGGAAAAGCGTCATTAGGACCAAATTTGTTGTAGCGATGCGGGCCAGATGTGTGAGTGGGGGAGGGGGTGTTCGTGTTGAAACGAAACCGGCTGGTCATAAAACAACAAGCAACCGTCCGGTCGCTTTCAATTTGGGAAGTCATTTTCCAAACTTCAAGGGCACCGTGTGTGCGTGTCGGACGCCCCTGCATTAGAACTTGATACAACATATGTACAGTAAAGTTTCACAAGGACTAGTCAGTTCTATGAAATAGAAACTGTGCCATTCACATGTGCTGTGTAAGAAGAGCATCTTTATAAGTTTATTCAGTGACTTACCAACCTGATGAAACTATTCAATGAAAATGACATTTATAGGGAACTTGACGAAAGTTTGTCGTTGTCTTCAGCTGATGGTCCTTATTTTTGGTGCATGTTGAAGTGCCCGAATGTGTAATGAATATTGTGGGCTTGTCATAATATCGCCAGTCTAGGGGGTATCAGATTTATTTTCTGACCATCAGCCCAGCTCACCCTGGGGGAAATATGTGTTGAAAATCAAGACGTAGCAGGCTATATTAATTCTACTCTGTGGATAACATCATTGGGAGCTCAAATTTTGAATGGAGCATATGAATAGAATTGAATCTCCTCCATTATCTTGGTTAGTAACATAGCCATATGCAATATAAGATGAAGGAATGACTTTGATTACTGTTCAATTTTTATTCAGTACAGAAATCTAGAGTTGAAAAACAAAAGATGTTCCAAAGGTTTCACAGATACAGTGGATTCATTGGTCTTGCATAATCACTGACCTTTTTCTATTTGTCATATTTTGCAGATTATCCTCCACTCCATGCACAAGTATCAGCCTAGAGTTCACATCATCAAGAAGACAGGACACACAGACCTGACCAATAAGACAAGCATATCGCCAGCAGACAAGGCCCAGACCTTCTCTTTCCCTGAGACTGTGTTCACCACTGTCACTGCCTACCAGAACCAACAAGTAAGAACTTTGCAGTAGTTTTCTGGTTTTCGATATTTAAAAAGCAAAAAAAAACGTATTCCTTATGCAGCTAGATGAACCATGGCGTATTATATAAGCTACATCTGTCTACATTACATTTACAACAGTCATTTCTGCATTTTTTAATCTTTTCTTTTGCGACAGTTATTAATTTCAAGTTTGACTTTTCTCCACAGATCACCAGACTGAAGATTGACAGGAATCCTTTTGCAAAGGGCTTCCGAGACTCTGGCAGAAACAGGTGAGACTCAGTTCTGTCTTTAACATCCATTGTACCTGATATGGCCAAATAGAAAATGTTTGTTGAGTTAAAAAAGGTTGTTCTCTGGCAAAATATTCCACCTACTTTTTCCAAAATGTACTATTTTTTCTGCCCACTGGAGAGGCTTGGTGGAGAGTATGGTTGGTTTACCCTCCTTAACTACACAGCCTCCGTCTGTGGGACTTTCCTTATCTCTGTACACTGTAACTCAGCCGACCAGAGAGGGCACTGTGAGAGCTTAGCTTTACAGAATCTGCCTTCTTGAGATAGCAATCAGCTAAGAGGGTTTAGGATGTTTGGTTCAACAACTTCAACATCTCTTAAGCCTGGCAAGTTGTTCACCAATTAAGCTCGTTTTGGTGTACTGTTAAGTGGCACCATGTGTTATTCTTACTCTTAGGAATCTAGTGACAAAAAACACTTGTGTTCTTCTATTTCTATCTTTCTGTCACGACGACTGACAAAATGTTAGGGATGTCATGCCTTTTGACAAAATGAATATCTCCTGCACACAAAATTCAAAGAACCACAAAAAATTTTAAGAACCTTATTATTAAAATATTTTGAATACAGTAATAATCATAGAAGAAGATTGTGAGAACCAGAGAACAAACTTGGCATGTCTTTTCCACATGGCCCATCTGCAGTGCCAGTTCCTCCCAGCAGTAGATATGAGCTTTAGACTGATGATAAACTGTTCCCCCCTCCCCCTGATTATAATTCAGCATGAACAAACAACACCTACCATCTGAACGTCATCAGAAACAACCGTTCGTGTTCGTTTCTAAACGTTAAACTTTCCTGTCCTTCTGTTGAACTTGTTCCATCGCAGCACCCCTACCTGGAAGGTGTGCTTCTGGTTGATATTCCAACCCGTAAAAATCACAAATGGAGTGACGTTTAATGCTCGGCATTTCATAAATCATTTGAGCCTTCATGAACTGAACATCACCTGCGTTGGATGGAAGCATTTTAGACAGAAGGTAGAAGGAAACCTTTAGCCTGGATGCCAGACCCATAGCTCGGCCCAGAGTTAGCAAGTGTAGGTTTGGTAGAAAACTCCCCTATTAAAGAGTTACTGTGATTCACTGGAGGACTATCACTCCCTATCTTGTAAATTTCCAACAGCTGTATATCAGCCACAACTGGCATTTTTCTTCCCTTCCTGATATTTATGAGGAGAAAACACATTTTTTTGCAAAAGGTTTGGGAGAACACTTCTTCCCAGCTACCTCCATGTTGGATGGAGATGTCAGTGGGAGGGAAGCTTGGGCGACCTTTTGACCCTACAGGCCTGCCTCAGATTTCATGGTGCACCTTGATGACTTCATTTGGCCCCTCCTCATGTCCACACTGGGACCTCAACAGTAGCATGTGGCCGGCTGAAACAAATTATTTATTAGTTCTTGGCTATTCCACATTGTAACCACTCTAAAATAAGTATAAAACATCAAAACCAATGCGAACCAAGAAGTGTAAAGGTGGCTGTGTGAAAATGCAAGATGTTTTGCATTAGTAACCCAAGTCAAACCTGTATTGTAACATTTCAAGAAAGTTGACAGAATATAGATAAGATTTCGTGAGTAAAATTACACAAGTGAAAGAAGTCCATCATTGCCACCATCCCCCCATTACCCTTCCCTCAGAAGTGCCTGTAAATCTTCCTAGCTCTTGTTGTCATCTGTCACCAGTAATTAATACTGTATGTCCTGATTTGTAACTGCTGAGTCATTAACCACAGCCCTAATGTACCATGTCTCTGCAGGTCTGGGCTGGAGTGCATCATGGACAGCTATGCCTTGTGGCACAACCCCGGCCGACCCTTGACCTACGGACAGTACACATCCATGAAGAGCCAAGGTAGTCTAAAATTTTACCTGAGCAACAAGTATTGCTTAACACTGGTAACTTTGACATTGCAGAAACTTATTCTGTAAATGTCAATTATGGCACCATGATGGCAGCCCTATTTTGTCTTCAAAATGTCTTGTGTCAAAAAACATGTCTAACCAAGATGACCAAATTTATCTGAATTGGTTCAAGAATCAAGGAATTTGTTTGATGTAACCCCCAAGTGTTGACATGAACAGCCAATCAGCACAAAGCTCTGATATGTTAAAATGCACCTGTGACCTTCCACCTTAGCAGAACTAAAGGTGGTCAAGGACAAAATGGCTGCCTTGAACTAGAAGGGTAACCTAGTTGTCACTCAAGTATGTGTACACCTACTGCAGCTGGATTCAACCACCTAGCACCTTTAAGAAATGACTTTCTTAAGTTTTACTAAGTAACATACAATCCTGAGATTATTGAAAAGAAGTACATAGTTTTTGTTTTCATGTCTGTTGTGAATTTGGCCATCTGGTTAATCAGTGAACCTTTTCTTCTAATAGCAGAGGAAGAGAAGATCATGTCTGGGATTCTGCCACCACCTTCCCCTCCAACCGCCTTCTACCTGGCGCCCAACACCTTCAACGTGGGATGCCGCGAGGGACAGACAGGCATGACGCCCGACCGCTACCACGAGTCACCGCAGCGGACGTCCATCAACAAGGAGAACGTGTTCTCGCCTGACCTCCCCTCGGACAGTTCCCGACTGGTGCCCCCACAATGCAGTGCAGCAGGAAGTATGTGCAGACACCCGCTGATGTCGGAATCGTCAGCGTTACCCCACCCCGACGACTACGTCCGACAGACAGCGCCACAACCTCCCAGCATTCCCTACCAGTACCTTCCCAGCAGCCCCCACTTCTCCCAGACGACCTTGAGCCCGACCCAGCACAGCCCCCTGCTGGGCGCCCCCTATCCCTCCCCACGGAACTGCAGCGCCGGGTCATCCCCACAGTCCTACCTTCCCATCAGCCCCTCCACATCCGGCACTTCCTCCTGCCCTACGACCTCCCACCTCTCGCCGACCTTCTGCACCTCCGCGACCTTCCCACATCCGTACTTCAACAACCTGCAGGTGCTGCCGACCTCTGCCCTCCCGACCTCTGGCCTCTCGACCTCTGCCCTTCCGACCTCTGCCCCCAGCAGCTACAGCTACCTGCATGGACAGTACAGACTGGCAGTGCACAGAATACCCAGTCCTCAGGCATCACTAGTATGAAGACATTGCATAAACCAATGGTAAGCTAGTAACTAGTAAATCAATGAATGTAAATATTGTATGCTAGCAAGCAATGTCATTCTTGTTCAGAAAACACTGGTCATATGAAATTTGAAAAATGTGAATGTTGATTATGAGCTCAAAGTTGTATGATGCTAATGTCCACAACTGACATATTATGATAATATACTACAGTACTGATGGAAGCATGATGTTTCCAACATGTGAAACTGAACTATGTAGATCATGTAATAAGTTTGTTTTCCAACAAAACATGTGTACTTGAAAATATTTCCATTACAGACACATGTACATGTGTTAAGTTGTGGATACATAAAATGATAAATGACATGACAGGCTGCATGGCTGTGAGTTGAAGCTACATTCCAAATGGTTCTTTCCCCAGCTGAGTCCAGTGTCAGGGTGTAAGTTTTCTAGTCAGTACAATGTGAAGTTTATATCTGTGGGGCATGCAACACTTTCCACTCTATCAAGGTCAAATGCCAAGGTCACCTCAAATCCACAAGAGAACACTGTCATATTTTCTCCCAGATTGAGGGACAATTCTAAATAATTTTTATCCGTCAAAACTTGCGTGTTTCATAATATTTGGTACTGGTTTGAAGTTCAGTTTGATAGATTTTTGGAAAGGATGAGAAAGTGTTCTATGCCTCCACAAGTTACACATTTTATTGTAGAAATTGCTCGTGCTATCCCTGTCATTTCTGGAGCCACTGACCTGTATGTATATGTGCTTTGTTGTGAAAAGGACTGCAGCTCAGTTCCCTACCTCTGGTCCGCTCATCAGACTGTTATAAACATAAGAAATTTTTTTTAGAGAAACATATCGGAATTTCGTTACTGTATTAAAAGGGGCATTGGATTGGTGATTAGTCTTGAAAAGACTCACTGTATTTCTAGTAATTTAATATAATGTAAGACAAATGCCATAGATGTGGTATTTAACTGTGTATTTGTATGACAAAGCACTATATAAATGTTCAATCACTTAAAATTGTGTCAGAGCACGTTAGTATTTCAGATGTTGTTGCTTTTAAATGGCATATTCCTGTCACATGTTGAAATGTTAGGCCTCGAACATGATGCCTTTGAAATGTGGAAAATGTCTTTCTGAATCTGAAGACAGCAGTGTTTTGTGTTCTCTGTGTAAACGTGTTGACTGTTTCCTCTGTTCGGCGGCCTCACAGTTGTTGCTGCGCTCTTTATCGCCACTTGCTGTACATAGTTAAGGTGATGATATCCTTGGTGAGTGTTAGCCTCTCAGTTTGTGTTCCACACACGTCAATCCACATGCCGCGCACTCCAGACATACCCACCATGTGTGGGGCATGGCCGACATTCACTTAGCCCCTCACCACACCAAAGGCGTGGCCACATTTTCGTCGCCAAATTCTGCGATGACACCGGAGAGGCGACAGCTGTCCAGTTTCGTTTGTCGCCGTTTTGGTTGAGACCAGCATTAATATAGAGGTATCCACTCGCAGATGGTAAGGCGATCTGGGATGGAGAGGAATAAAAATATCGCTGTGAACATGATTGAGAATGTTTGCGTCTGAGTATTTTGTTGTGGTACGTGATACCATGTGTCCAAGGGGAAATGCACCCCCACCCCAGCCAAACTATAGAACTAGAACACTGTTCAATCCGAGTCGTATTAGCCATCTAAGGTTCGAAAGTCACTGGAAATTTGAAAAAAAACTTTGAATCAAAATTCTGACAAAAATAGGTACAATTATATCCCTTTCATAGATGATAAAAATTTGACTGCTCATTCTGACACCATCAGTTGAAATATAAGGACTGGATTAGTATAAAATCAGGTATTCCAAATTCTCAATGTGTTTCCAAATTCGAAGTGACTAAGGGCCACCCTCCTTAATTTGTCTCCTGTCACCAAACCAGACTATAGCTTTACTAGCATGTTACGCATGATTCTATTAATGTAGGACTGGACCGTTAACCTTTATAACTCAGCAGGATGGGGCAAGATGAGCAAAGACAGCCTCACAAGTTCAGACAGCTGGATTGAAACCCCTGTCATAGTTCATACCACCCAAGTCAACACTCACAAAGCTTGGACTCCTGTCCTGTCAGACTTTAATAGCCTAGTTCCAACTGTCATTGAAGCTATCTTCTACTTTCCATAACCCCATAGAAAAGCCTTGGGAAGACTACTCCTAAAGTAGAGGGAGTCTTCTACTAGGTACAATAAATGTAGGTGAGGATGAAAGAATAGCAAAAACTGCTTGTCACTTCATACAAAATTGGATAATAGTGGATAATACTCAATTGAACATCACCTACATGTACTTAGATACAGTCTGCCCCCCCCCCCCTCCTCAACCAACAAGGCAACCCCCCCCTCCTCAAGTGATCTTCCCCTCCCAGCACCACTGTAAGAGGAGTGAAGACAGCTTGACAGTTTAACAGCTGGATCCACCCTCAGACCAGTTGGAACATATTAATTACCAGGCTCGTTACCAATCCATTGGTAACGGTCTGCAGTCAGGGGACAGGGGGTTAGGGGTTGAGCTGCCTGGGGGAGCAAGACCCCCTAGCCTCTTGCAGATGGATTGCAAGGCAGACAAGGCCCCATAGCCTCATCATGAACATACCACTTAACTTTATCATATGTGACTAGTTAAAGTTGGAAATTTGGAAAGAAATCATGTTGGTATTTTTCTACATTGAAGTCGAAGTTAAAAAAAAATGTTTTTATTCCAACATTGTATTGATCTGTGCAACTTCTCAGTATAAAAGTTAAGGCAATTCATTTGCCTCTTCTTTCAAATGAATGTGTTGACAGCCTGTATATCTACAGCCTACTGGTACCAAAATTGTGTTCCTGCATAAACAACTGGTGCTATAACATGCCTGATAATGGTCAATTAGAATTTCCGTGTTTACAAAATACACACTGGTGATTATTTTTGTTGTTAGGCACCATTAGAATCCATGTAAACACTGAGGCTAAGACTGGGCTTGAACAAGAAAATAACCTGGTTCATTGTTTCATGTTACAGGGGGCAATGTTAATGTTTTATTTCCAAATCCAATGCCATTGGTTGCTTGCAGTGTTAAGTGAACAGCAGTCAAAATCATGTTGGTGGAGTTTTATGATTTCAATCAAATCCAATTTGAGTTGCAGTTTCTCAGCCATCACTGTCTAGTGGAAGTGGGCCTTTTAAAAAAATAGGGAAGTGAAATTATAATTGCGCTGTTAAAAAAGTTATTCTATGGTCATTTTCTGTGAGGGCCTGAAAGGGGGGTAGTGATTACGAATTATGCAAAATTTTCGCTGCCTATTACGAATTACATTAAAGTCTCAGAGCTGATTACGAATTTACGATTTGCGGCTAATGTCCAATTACACATTACGTTGATTTTTGCGGAGGCTGCCTACGAATTACGAAGTCTAAAACGGCCTGATTACGCCTTACGAAAAAGGGCTTGCAGGCCCTCTTCTGTAACCAGAATCATTCAGCACCTGCTAAACGCTGACAGGATCAGACATGCACTAATCCCACACTTCCCATCCTCATCACCTGGTATTGTCTACAAGGTTCTTTCTTCATGTTAAGTTTCCACAGGCAAAACTTAGTCACAACAAAACCTTTGGACATAACAAAACTACTCTATCTGATAATGCAGCTGTGGAGTCAGACCAAATCACCCATCACTAAGTTCACAAACACAATCATCGAGCAATAAAAGTCTCTAACTGTTAACATTATCATGTGAAATGTTACAGAGCCTCTTATGAAAGTCCCCATACTTTTCTCCTGTCAATTAAGAGTCCTATCTTTCAAAGCAATACTGTTTTCAGCTGCTAAGATACCACTGATTCTGAGGATTACACCGGCTTTCCAAATGTCCTTGACTTTGCCTTCAATTCAATTAACCTTTATAAACAAAAATATACAGGTTACTTCTAATTTCTTTTTGAGGCCACAATTCAAATGGAAGAAATTTCCTCTCCAAATAATTTGATCCTGTTTAACAAATGTGTCAGTCATGGTACATCTTTTTCCCATCAAATGATAGTTTTCTTCTCCAAGTAATGGATGATGTTGCATTTTTTGATCAATTTGAATGAGGACTGTATACACAGTTAATGGTTAATACAATATAAAATTGGTAATGTTAGCTATACATAAGTCTTCACATATTGCTGATTGTTAGTTCAAGGAGCTTAGACACAAGTTTCACTCCCTCTCTAAATGTGCAGCAAACAATACCTTCTGCTCCACTAAAAGTCTTCAGGTCAAAAATTGCAGGTTGTATGGGGGCTTTAGCAACGTTAGCAGAATTCCTGGTCACAAATGTGCCATAGACAAAACAACTTCCTGAACTGATAGAAAGGGGAATAGTTGAAATTTGTGGTAGATTTGTGCAGGACTTAGGTCAGGATGTGGTGAGGGCAGCTTTCCCCACCTAGTATCAGGGATAAGCCCTGATGGGAAGACGGGGGAGCCTGTTCACATGCTAGCTATGATGACAGATGGAGTACAGTTGGGCTCTGGATAGATGCTCTACTAATGCTAGTAACGCAAGATACCCAGTTCAACAGAAGATGAAGCCTGGACAGACACATCTTGAAAAACGTAATGACCATTAAATGCAACACAGTAAGGTATGTTTGCGAGTTATGAAGTCTACAGGGCGTTGTGCAACAGGAAATTCCAAAATAAATTCTGTCAGTCCAACGGGAGCCGTTACAGATTCCATGATATTGTGGAAAGTACTGGTGACATTTACAGTAAGTAACATGACGGGTTGTCGCTTGATAAACCATACACAACCTATATAATACCGGTTCCCATGTTGAATGCCAACATTGTTGCTGCTGTCATCAACGTGCTCCCAACGTTTCCTGTGCTGCAATGATGTAGATAACCGCTGCAGGCGCTCCTTGTCAGTCTTGAGTCGAGTCAGCGTGCGACAATCATGAAATGTTAAAAATAAAAAAATCCTCAAAGGAAGGCGTGACATTTAAGTTCAATGTACGGCCAATACACCCAAGTTCCTATCAACCAATATCCTAGCTTGGAAGCTCCTGTCATAGGATATTTTAGGAAGATGATTTAAGTCTTACTGCAGTTTTCTTAAAAGGTGCTAGATGCCGCTTCTCTACCACCTCCCTCTGTGTCAGGCCTCCGACTGTTTACTTCCGGGTCGACCGCACACGTGGGGCGGAGAGGGGGAACGCGAGACCGCAAAATGAAGAAGCGCAAAGCTGACGAAAAGGAGGGACTGGGGGAAAGCCAGGCAAAGACGGCGAGGGATGGAAAGACTGAGTTCTCCGTGGCGATGTTTAGGGCCATGCTGAAGGACAAGACGCAACGTATCGCAGGTAACGTGTTGATGAACATGATAGAACTTGCTGCAAAAGATCCTATAATTTGAAACAACTAGTAGTTGCAACTAACAGTTATAATTTTTCATATTAAATGGACACCACCAAAGCTAAATGTGAAAGTTAAAGGGGTTCAAAGAGGTCGTACAGCACTATCGACAAGCCTATCTGAAAAAGAGCTCTACGTGTGTTGGGGGGGGGGGCTTCTGACACCCTTTTACCCATCTTCCACCTCATCCCCTATGGCCCTACTCCTTTGGTTTTGCATCACTACCATCATATAAAGTGTGTTTTAAGGATACCTACTAAGTAACAGTACAAATGACGTTACCTTCAGGTTAAACACATCCTTACACTTTAATAGCCATGGTGACTGTTGCAGGGCTTGCTACACTGGCTATACAGAATATTATTAATAAGACAGTAAAAATAAATATGAAGACAGAGGCCATGGCTAACTGAAAGTCAGATCATAAAGTTTCACAAGTTTCTCACCATTTCAGCTCTGCAGAAGTTTGCAGTGAGCAGCAGGAACCAGGGAGAGACAACAGACATCATTAAAGACTTCCTCCAAGTGTCTCCTGAATGTGTGGAGATCCTCAAATTGTTGGACGAACAACCCTTAGATCAGGAGGTACTTCCTTCTCAACTGGTACTATTTAAGAAGTTGTGATACACAAGCTTGTTGACATTATCATCAACTTGTAGACATAATATTACATGAAGTAACCAAAAAAATTGCACCTAATTTACACCATGTTTTTTCATTATTAAATTTTTTCTATATTCAACTGTAACTTTTCCCTAGATAGCAAGGAGATCATTTTGACCTCCAGACCTTTGAAATCATCAAGATCACAATCGCACTGTGCAGTTGCACAAGTAGTTTGTTTATTATGGGTTCACCACACCACGAAGTGGTGTGTGGTGAACCCATATTGCTTTTTCTGGTGTTTCTTCTTCTTCTTCTCCTGCCATTTTTTAAATGGATTCAGCTTCTTCATTTTAGGGCCTAAGGTCCTGAAATTTGGTATGGAGGTACAGTGGGCAAATGCCCCTAGGCGTTTTTTAAATTTTTGTGATACAGGCTTTTAGAATGGTTTTATTTGAGTTTTTTGTCTGTTTTATAGCAAATGTATTACTGTGTTAGTGTGCCGTGTTTACCACGTCTGGGCATGAGTCATCACAATGGAATGCAGGGCATCAACCAATAGGCATGCAGCTTTCCTCCATCTTCTTGCTGATTGGCTGTTGGGATTTAACTTGATTAACACCTGCACAGAGCATTTCCACCTGCACAGAGCATTTCTTGCTGATTGGCTGTTGGGATTTAACTTGATTAACACCTGCACAGAGCATTTCCATACTGACAGTATGTCTGTATTCAAGTGTTTTGGTAGGTATTTCAAGCTTTCCTGCTCCAGCATTGGAATGCGGGGCATGAACGTTTTTTTTATTTTGAAAATCAACAGTTTGCATTATGCAATTAAAAATCGTAACCAATATAGTAGGGAATAGCTATCCAACTGTTGTTTTAGTTGTATGTTACTTCATATTATAGTTATATCAATGTAAATCATTGTTTTCCCTTGTGTTTCTCATTCTTTCCCTGCCATGTCGTAAAATGTGGTGAACCCATCGCTGTATTTGCTCCAAAGCAAATATTGGCCTTTCTAGTTTTCCCTGTTTTTGACTGTGTTGTTGTTTGTTTACTGCAGGTCCAGCAGATATTCCGCTGTCTGGAGGCTGTTCTAGTCCGTGCAGCTGACCTTCCCCAGTTCCACATACCCAGCATGCACGTGGTCCAGAAACTCTCCCACCAGTACTCCGAAATCTTCATTAAAACACTAAGACTTACCAACAATACAAGGTACTAGTATGTGCACTAAAATTTAAAATGTGTAATGATGAAAATCTCTATAAGTATGTTAGTTGGTTGGTAAGTTTTTAGATTGTCTGTCTGTACGATCTGATCACTACATAATCTCCAAGCAGACCTTTGGATAGCCAAGACAATATCCAGTCCAAGTAGGATACTGTCTGGCAAATTGGGATACTGTCTTGACTCTTGGCTACTGAAAGATCTGATAGGAATGGATCATTACATATACTAGTACATGGATTGGTGTAGAAACTAGTACATATACCCGGTCCAGTATGCTTAGTAAACGCCGAAAGTCAATAATACAGGGTAGGGATTTGCTTTACCTTACTACACATCGGATATTTCATATTTGGTCTTTTTATCAGATATTTGTTTCTTGTTTGTTTGTTTGTTTGATCACACACCAGCTTGTATAACAGGAGTTCTCTGTTCGTCAAGACGTTTTACAGTAGCTTTTCTCAGGTCAGCAGTCTCAAGCATTATGCACCGAGATTGACCGAAGTAGAAGTACATGTAGTCTTGAAGGTTTAAGCTTTCCACAAGCTAGATCATCAGAATACGCATTTCCTTTCCTTTTTCTGTGCAGCTGTGTGAAGTCGGCCCTCCAGTTACTGACTGCAATGGCATCACTCGGAGCCCAGCCCGCAAAGGATGCACTGCGTCTGGTGGACGTGACGTTATCGACACTCACTGGGCTGCTGCACAGGGCTGACAAGAAGGTAAGGAGATACGTGTCAGCTGCAAGAAGATTGTAACTCGATATATATATCTCACTTGAGCTATTCCTCAGTTTGAGTGAATGCTTCTTGGGGAATTTTCTTCTCATACACTCTTGAAAAACCACAGAGATCCAAATCTTTCTTAATGTACTGCTGAAATGATACCTGTCAGCAATGAAGTTTGTGACACTGTATATGTTGTATTTCATGTTTTGTTATGTACATTTGATGTATATTTCATGCCACGACCTATTCACAGAAGCTTCCTAAAGGTATCTGCAAGCCTTCCTGAAGAACAGTACTAAGACACTGAGCTACCCAGGTAGAAATAAAGTTGTAGAATAAACAAAATACAAGGAATGGGTAAAAATGATTTTTTTCCTCAGGACCTGCGTTCATGTGTCATCAGCCTGGTGGTGTCCTTCCTTCTGACTGATGACAAAGCTGTCATCCTACAGCTTCTGCAGTACAAAGGTCAGGGAGCTGGCTGGTTTCTGTAGAGTGTATTACTTCTTCACAGATTTAACTACATTGTAGCGTTACATGATTGGTGATAATCCCTGTGTGGTTCCTTGGTTGTCCAAAAGACGTACATAACATTAGAAATTCCTCCAAATACTGTACATTGTGTACAAGTCTCATTCCATACTATACAGACTTTTGTAAAGTAGGTATTAATTTAGTTTGCCAGAAGTATTGAACAAGTTTCCTTATATTGTATCATATGCAACTGTTAATCTGTAAAGTTAAGTGTCTTTCAACAAAAAGCCATAGAATCATGATACATTGTGCAATCATGCATCTAGATAAATGTTGAACATGTACTGTCTGCTAAAGGGATAATCAACTTTAAAATGTTATACAGGTTTGTGATTTTTTAAATATTAGGCCAATTTAGGTAAATTTTATGGATGACGTCCTTTGGAGATCCTAAATCTAATGTGAGAGAGCAATAAAAAAACAAGAAGGGACCTAAAAAACAAGATGCCTAGATTAGAAATATACTAAATATACGACAAATGTTAGGACACAAATTGAATGAGGTGACACAGTGTAACAAGCAAGAAGTCTTTTATTTATCATCAAAACAGCAATAAATCAGGTGGAACAGCAGTTGTCGTCTTGTGCTTTGGGGAGGTAGATGGAATGGTCAGCAAGTTTCTTCAAATGTGGCAGCATGAACCAAACTGAATTCCTAATTGAAGTCATGATTTCCTTGCTTGATGCTTCATAAGCTTTGGTCCGTACAAACCTATTTGCGGCACTGTCGTGACTCTTTGGTCATAGTTACAGGAAGCGGAATTTTTTTTTCTAGGAACAGGCCAAAATCAATGCGCGCGCGGATGTCATCCATAAAATTTACTTGGTGTGGCCTTAGTCTAAAATGAGGGAATGATAGTGGACCTGTGTTACCTGGCTTCCTTACCCCCCTCCCACTTACATGTACCTGTTGGCTCTGTCTACTGTCTTCTTCAGACTTGATGAGGAGCATCTTTAAGAACCTGCCAGGTGACCACCTGTCCACCATCCAGCTTCTCCTGACTACTCTTAGGGACATGGTGAGTGTGAGGGTGGAGTTGTGCAGTGTAATGGTGTATTGTGGTCTTTATATTTGACTTTGACTGTATTTGGATCCAGAGTAAAGCTTGACACTTCAGCTATTCTTCACGTGGTCCTCACATTAACATACTAAGTCTTATGATACATAATGATACATTTGATTGGAAATGTTATACATACAATTGTATAAATGTTTCAGATGTTATGAAGTTTGATATGTTGTGAAAGACATTTTGTGTTTTGTCTGTAACTGAGAAAGTCTTTATTTTCTACCCTCAGGTGGTGAGAAGTGATTTTGTGTCCAAAACTGCCAAAATCCACCTGTTTACAAACCAGGCACTGCACCAGCTGACTCTGCTGTACAACTGGACTGGCAGAGTGGACATTTCTGTCAGTGAGGGTGATAAGGTACCTTTCTTTTTATCCACAAGTACTCTTAAATGTTGTCAGAGCTTTTGTGTGGTGACTTTACAGATTGATATTTCGTATATGGCCTCCTTAGGTCAATATTGATCACACTAAAATCCTAATTGGTATCAGCTATGGCTGATCAGTCCTATATTATATATTAGACTGACAGTCTCTGCCACATGTAGGGCACATCTCATCTGTAAGCTGACTCAGGTCTGTTGCAGAGTTCTTTTCTCTGGGTCTGCTTCTCTTCTGTGCAGCGCATCAGTCTAGCTTCTAGTTAGATGATTAGACTTAAGCTAAAGGAGTAGATGAGATGAGAGTTTGCACAAGGTTTTCCATCCTTCAGACCTGATCTTGACCTTCCTTAGGAAACATCCGAAGGGCAGCAGAGGAAGGAAGGAAGACGTCTTGTAAGACAGCTGGTGCACAGCTTCCTCCTTGAGTTGTGCTGTGACTTCAGAAATGGCATCAATTTTCACGACAAGACCTTGGGCACCTCAGGAAAGTAAGACATTATGATTAACATCAATCCTTGGAGAGTTGACGTAAAGGCAAATCATCTAAGATTTTGGAAGATACTTTAATGTTGACCATCTGTAAGTTTTTTTCAAAACACATTGTGATCCTTAACTGTCACAGATTAAAATGTTATATTATATCCAACTCCATGACAGACACACAACATTATTCACAGCCAACATTTTCTTTTATTGGTAGGTTACATTGTACATGTATTTTGTTTTCCTTCCATTTCTTCAAGGAATATGAACCAAGTTCTTCACAAGTTCCTTCTAGACTTAAGACAGGCGAACCGAGACCCTTTGATGGCTGAGCTGGTTGTCCATGTCCTTAAGGCGTGCCCTGACCTTGTGAACAGGTACCTGTCAGACGTGCCCTTCTCCTTCTCACCAAGACCTTCAGCACAGTGGGAGGACAACATGGTGCTGCTCACAGAGGTCAGATGGTCTCAGAGTTGTGGGAAACATTTTTACATTGTGTTTTCATTCTTTGTTCAAGCAAAAGGGGATCTCTCTCCCGAATTAAGTCCCCAGAAAAGTGCAGTAATGACGAAAATGAAGTAAGAATTATATTGTTAGGTGTTCAAGCTGCAAATACTTTTCACCTTAGCTCAAGGTCGACTTAAACTGCAAACCTCACCTGGCAGTCTGTTACTGGTATCATATGCTTTCGCTTTAGTTATAACAATTGACTTGATGCTAATTATATTGCACTTAAGACTCTCACAGCTGAATTTAGTTCTACATGTCCTTACATTTCCGTAGATCTACAAAAGCCAGCCCGACATCTCGCCTGTCTTTGACCTCCTGGAGCCCCGCCCTGCTGAAGAGGTCATCTCCATGGTGATGGTGACAGTTTTGCCGTCTGCCATCAAACCTGTAGTTGCTCAGGGCATCAAGGTAGGAATTTCTGTGTACAGGTGTTTTTTTATTTTTATTTTGAGGCCTTTGAAAGAAAGTTAGTGACATCCCTTTAAAGGAAAATTCACAATTCCTACCTTTGATGCCCTGTAGTTGCTCAGGGTATCAAGGTAGGATGTTTTGTGTACAGGTGTAATTTTTTGTGTCAAATTTTGAGGCTTTTGAAGGAAAGTTAGTGACATCCCTTTAAAGAAAAATTCACAGTATTTTCTTTGTTTTCTCTTTTGTTTTTCCTGCTTGGCGCCTAACATAGCCATGTTACTTGAGAAATGAATTTTTTTGTTCTCAGCACGCTGAAGCATCAGTGAGAGCGACTACATGTTCCCTGCTGGTGTGTGTCCTTCAGAGGTCATTCAAGGTCATTAGCCATTGTCGGGACAGGCAGCAGTGGACGAGCCACACCGTTTACTCCTTTCACGACATGGACAGGGTTGTGGTGCTTCTCCGAGAGGCATTGGTGAAGGTTGGTACATAAAGCTGACAGAGATCGAAATCCCTTTTTCTGCATACCTGCACTGGGGCAGCCAACATTGAACAATAACAGACAAATTTTACCTGCACCACTCATACTAAAACTGTTCAGAAACTATTGCCATCATTTTTCTTATACTTAATGGTGAATGTGGCTGGAAAAATTCCATGTTACACCAACATGTATAATTATGTAAACCCAGTTCATGGACCGACACAAGTTAGATACAGGATGAGGTAGACATTTTAATTTTAAAAGACATACCGTACCTGCACATTTAGTTCCAATTTTACTTGCACTATTATAAGCTGCATATAGAGGTGGTACCCCAGTATCTCAAAAACCCTAACTGTAGAGACAGTTTGGAGCTATATAACAGGGGCTTATGAACTTTAAAAACACATAAACCTTGCATAAAGAAATGATTGCAAATAGCATTGTCTATCATCTACATCATTTAGAAATGTTTAATACAAAATTACACGCATGTTACAGTATTGTCTGCTTAAAACAACCTAATATAATCTAGCTCCAGAACTATGGAGCTTACTTTATACACTCCAAGGAAATAAGGTGTGTTCTGGCTATCTAACTGACAAGAACATCTAAACTCTTAATACCAATATCTTCCATACAACAATGATTGCAAAGAGTATTGTTACAGCAGTGTCTGCTTAAAACAACCTACAGCTAGAATATAGCTACATTTCATAGTCTGGATTATTTTAAAATATACTGAGTACAATATTGTGAAGACCTTAAACCTACATATTATGATTATCATGATAATAGTTATCTAAAAGAAAAGAAACTTCCTCCATAGCAATATACATAGGCTATGCAGTAAGCATGATACATGTATCACTAACCTCAAATGAAATATATATTATATCATAGATTCAACTAGAAATGCAGACTTAGTCTATTATATCTATGTCTATGTTTGTTATATGCTCAAAACTAGTAGTACACTTAGCCTAGTAAATAATAATTGTTCTTATATAATATACTAAAATTTGTCTTTACTCCATGCATGTCTCAATTCATAGTTTTTGGATAAATACTTGTTCAAATATGATTCTGTTAGTCACTGACAAAAAGTAGTAGATGCTAGTAACTGTAATTGAAACATCTAACAGTTTTTTCAAAATCTATCTGGGTGCTTGAGTAAGTTCTCTTGTGTATTTCATTACGTGGATGTCTTAAACCCTCATCAATATACAATGGCTGGTATGGTCACATATAGGCCTATTTCAGAGAAGTCTGGCTTTCAGCATCTGTATCATTGTTCCTTCTCAATCTCATCCAGAGATTGGTAGTCATGCAGGCTGTTACGACCATCTATGGGATCATTTACATCATCATCATCAGTCGACCCCCCTAGGGGACGGGGTTTACCGCTGCATTTACATACATGACAGCATTCTGGTAATCAGCCTGTGGATTGGCTACATTTATAGGGGGGATGGAAGGAATTTCATAATGTTCTTCAGAGCTGTTGTCAAGAGACTGCCTGGTAGTATGTAATTGTCGGGATGGACTTATTACATCATCATACTCATATGTCTCCAAGGCATGGCCTTGCTCATGATTACTGACTTGTTCAGAAGTTGAACATTGCCTTTGCCTCCTGTTCCAGATTATGCAAAGTATGGTAACAGTAAGGGCAGTGCCAAGCACAGAGCCAACTAGACAGCCAACAAAAATGGGTAGGGAGAAACTGTAACTGATCATTGGTACATTCAGTTGGACATTTATCTGTACAGGCAGTATGTCAAATGTGGAACCAAAAGGACATGCTGCAATACAGATGTATGAACCAGTATCTGCTGCAGTAACATTGGTTATGGTGATGGTACCATTCTTCCCTACAGTTACTCTTCCACCTGACTCAACAGTAGCATTCTCTCCAGATGGGAGAATGACAGTGATGTCTGGTGTGGGAATTCCTGAAGCTTCACAGACCAAGTGTAGAGTCTCACTCTTAACCAATGTCTTATTGTCATTCCTCTCAAACCTCACAATTGTTGGCTTTTCGCAGGTCAGATCCTCAGGATTGATGTCTTTAAGCAGCTGCCCCTGGTTGCGTGGATTAGTGCATGCAACTTCATTTTCAAAATCTAAAGATCCCTTCATTTTCAGCCTAAACCCAACCATTCTACAGTCACACTGCCAGGGGTTGTTTGAAATTTTTACTTTAGAGATTGATGACAGAATGTCATAGGCTGCCAATGGTAGTGTTGCCATTTGGTTGTTCTCAAGCCTAAGCACAGAGATGTTTGGAGCCTTTAACAATTCATTAACAGGAAACACTTCTATGTTGTTGTTATACAGGTACAGCTCTTGAAGCTGGATTAGGTTTGAGAAAGTATGAGGATGGATGTATGTTATCTGGTTGGAGTGCATGGACAACAGGTGAAGTTTGGTTAGGGTTGAGAAAGTATCAGGATGGTTATTAGTTATCTGGTTTGAGTACAAGAACAGCTTTTGAAGCTGGATTAGGTTTGAGAAAGTATGAGGATGGATGTATGTTATCTGGTTGGAGGACATGGACAACAGGTGAAGTTTGGTTAGGTTTGAGAAAGTATCAGGATGGATGTTAGTGATCTGGTTTGAGTACATGGACAACAGTTGAAGATGGATTAGGTTTGAGAAAGTATCAGGATGGATGTTAGTGATCTGGTTTGAGTACAGGTACAGCTTTTGAAGCTGGATTAGGTTTGAGAAGGTATCAGGATGGATGTTAGTTATCTGGTTTGAGTACAGGTACAGCTCTTGAAGCTGGATTAGGTTTGAGAAAGTATCAGGATGGATGTTAGTTATCTGGTTGGAGCGCAGGTACAGTATTTCAAGCTGAGTTAGGTTTGAGAAAGTATCAGACTGTATGTTGCTTATACGGTTTGAGTTTAAATCTAGCATCCTCAAATTCCTGTACCGTGAGAAGTCAGATTGAGTCAAATTTGTGATGATATTGTGTTGTAAGTAAAGACTACTGATATTTGTTGGCAGATTTTGAGGAACACTGCTGAGGTCATTGTTGCTGCAGTCACATTCTGATGAGCACCTGCTGCTACAGGCTGCGGTTGGTCCAGTTTCCTTCAGGATGATCAGCAGAAGAACCAGCAGTCTCCCTAGCCCATTGGTCATTTTGTCTGTAATGAAGTACAAACAGAAGTACTTTGGTTTGATTCTTGCTGCGACAGTTAGAACACAAGTACATGTACCAACTCAGACACTGCTATAATTTGCGAACTTCAGCGGAGCTTTAATGGCTCAGCTCACAACTCTTCAGACAAGATGG
Organism: Branchiostoma belcheri; assembly: GCF_001625305.1. NCBI lineage: Eukaryota > Metazoa > Chordata > Leptocardii > Amphioxiformes > Branchiostomatidae > Branchiostoma > Branchiostoma belcheri. The sequence continues at coordinate 692,104 of NW_017804176.1, read as the reverse complement.
CGGACAGAGCACATGCTCTGGTGACCCATGACGTAATGGGCTCATTGATAATATAAATTCACAAGCCACATAACGCTGCCTCAACTGGCCACAAATGATCTGACAACCTGTCATTCTCATCTCTATTTTAACTGCTCAACTTAAAAACTTGTAGCCTGGTTACCAAACCTATTAGAGTCCTACATCCTCTCCGCAAATAGAAAGTCTTTCAGTCGGCAAAATAACTCATGGAAACTGGATCAGAAAATCCATTGATATTCAGGTCATGAAAAGTTCTTCCTCCAATATTAAACTGCTAGGACACTTCATAACAATATGACTGCAATGTCCGAGTGAGAACATTAAATTTTCCAGCCTTGAATTATCTGAAATCTATCCTTCAGGCATTTTGCCAGACTTATCAATGAAGGTTTGGAAGCCTACATACCTTGCTTAGGTCCTTTACAGCTTTTGAGTGCTGTGTAGAAAATAATTCAAAACTGCTCTGTGTTCTTCTCCCAAGCTGCAATGTAATGCAATAATATTATACTACACTCTTCTAGTATATACCATGACTATTTCAACATTACTTCTGAACACAGTATTTTCACCAGTACATAATGGGGTTGGCAGAAAAACCTGTCCAGTTTGGACTGTTTTGGCGGGTGGAAAAGCTTGTCCAGTCTGATAAAACGGTCTGCATGGGGTCTAGGCTTGGTTTTGATAGAAAGTCCAAATAGCCGCTATTTGAGACACTACTATGTTGAGACAACGGATACGACGTGAATATGTGGGTGCACATGAAAAGGGGACACAGGCTCACAAAGTCTAAATGCTGGTAACGCAAGAGATTGGCTGGCAGGTGCCATGCCTAGCTTCTTAATCTTATTCATACTGTAAGTCTACAAATTTCTGCGGTATATTTAGATTCGCGGAATTCGCGGGGACCTCTGTACCGCGAATCTATTACCCCGCGAATATGTTTTGCGTAAGTGCGCCCCCCTCCCCACATGCATTAACGACGGTAAGTGAAACACAAACACACGCGACAAACACAAATCACTGCAAATCAACTCCATTCTTAGCAAATGTACGTATGTTGAGTACCAAAATTCTAAAGTTATACTGATGTCAAAAAATTATAATATTATGAGACACCGAATCGTGATACTGCGGCACTGGCCGTGTCAAACGTGCACCGCCGGACAAAAATCTCTGTGTGCTGAGCGCCGGCCATGCGCGCCCGGGCGCTTGAAAATTGCGGGCACATCGGGCAAATCTACAAGTATTTTGATGAAAAACATAACTGCTGGTACCTGGGAAGTGTTAGTTGGTTCTCTTTTGCGCCCTGCTTTGCGGGCGTTTTTTTTTCTTGTTTTGCTGGATAGAAACGCTACCGTGGGCCGCTACAAAACCGTAGGCGACCTTTGCATACTTCCGGGTTCAAAATCTCGCCGAAGACGGCATAAATATTCTTAGTAATATATATTTTCCCGAAAGATTCTTTCGATTATGCATTTCTTCACTAGAGTATCGATGTGTAGTCGTGGAAAATAGCGTTTTAGCGCTTATTTCCGAACAAAGAAAATTGTTTACACGTGCGTCAGATCGATCGTCAGCTATACCGCCGGCAGTCTCGCGCGGTGCACGAAACAAATTTTTGCGCCGCGTTTTAGGATATAAATGCCGGAACACGAACTTTTATTACTTTAAATATACACTTTACAAATTTTTCTTTGAAAAATAGCCAAGGAGAAATCGCGAATCTAAAAATACCGCGGATTGTCCATTTTCCCGAAACCGCGAACTTTAGGCCCCGCGAATCTAAAGAGACTTACAGTAATTCATTCCTGTCCAGCCCAACAACGTAGGATTATTGGCAGGTTGTGCATTGTTAGTAACAATTGTGAACCGGTACATAAAAAACAAAGGAAAGAAAAGGATAATTTCTGGTTTGTAAGATTTCTAAGTAGGCACCAAAAGTGTCATGAGCCATACTAGTCTGGAAATAGAATGTTCCTTGAGACCATTTTAGCAGGTCAATATCAGTTATGCCCATGTACATACTCTCAAATGAATTGCAGGGATGATATACATGTAGTACAAACTTAAACCATTGATTGAGTTTGCCAGATGGCTACAAATGATTGTCTAACTATATTATGTGATCAGAATTTTTTTCACTTTTCAAAGAAATTTTGGATTTATCCAATGTTGAGTATAACCTCCTGGGTTTACCTACCAATATCTTGTTTAAACAACTAGAGTACTGTAATTCATCCCAGAAGTTTTCGTACAATCCTCCACCCCTAAACATAATTCCTAAGCAGTTCTACAGTAAAGTTGGATATTGTTTGACAGGCTAAAACAACCAGCTTGAGGATTAGGGGATAAATGTTGACAATGTTGCCAATCCTGCTGAATTTAGCATTATGCATTGCCAGGAACCCCCAAGCAGACCCTTTATTCAGACTGGACAGGTTTTTCCGCCAACCCCAGATAATGGGATGCCTCAGTACAACTACATGCGCAAGATCTATCTCTACTAAAATATGGGACTACAGTCACACATCTCATCTGAAGTGTTTTGACCCCAGCTGTATATTACCACTAATGCTCCAGTTAGAATTTAGGATTCAAACCTCCAACCTTTGGGTCCAAGGAACATACATTGTAACCCATACAGCAGGCAGTACCTTAATCCATTATTATAATAGGAGAGGGAAATAAAAGACTTACCAAGAGATTGTGCTGCAGAAAAGTATCCAGATGCAGCCACCTTTACTGGGATGAGTTCAAGTGGTCAAAGGCGTTCCCTAAAGAAGTTGAAGTTGTAGTAACTGTTGTAATTCCTGCTGCGGCAATGTACACTGCGTTTCTACCCGTCTACAGAAAGGATTATTTGCAGTTCCGTGAGCCTTCCTTTTAAAGCCAAGCTTTTCTGACTCAACTTGAGTTGAACTTTGCTATGAGGAAGTGTGTAAGATTTCCCAGTAAAACTTGGCATAAGAAGTGAGTAGAATAGCTTCTGTCAGCTGAACTTGGCTTGAGCTCTATAAGGAAATCCTTTACCATTCCTTATCTGCAACCAGCCGTTAGAGGGGGAAACCATGTGATGTCTGCAGACTGCCTTGTTATTTTTGTTACAGATTATATCTGTAGGGGAAAGATTATAATTATTACACTCTTGTAAAATTCTCTAATCATGTTTACGAAGTCACAAAGGGAAAATATATTGGTTTTGCTCAGTTTCTTTTTTCTTCTCTAAACAAGTAAAGTCAATGACATGGACCAGATGTCTGTGACCACGGCAGCCACAATGTTGTTGTGCTGCAAAAAAAGGTTGGAAAACTGCCATACAACTCCTCTTTATTAGTGCAGATTGTGGCCATGCTGTTTGTTTACATTCATTTTAGGAGCCTCCTAAAAATATAGCGGGCCTGGCGCAACTTATTCTTGTGCTGCCGGAAAAGTGAAAGAGCAATGCTAATACTAGTATGTTGAAAGTTATTGAAAGTGACAATCTAGATGAGAAAATTTGAATTATCTATATTTACAGTTTTGGCGCAAAAATCTTACATAATATCATAGAAATGGATGAACTGGATGAAATGGATGTCTCTGTGTTGGATACACTTCCTGAGGACCAGAGGAAGGCTGATTAACCACTGGACACTGGACAATACATGCTACATTGACAGCATTTAATTCTTTTAAATGTCACAAAAAATTGTTAATTGCTTATTTTATTATTATTTTTTGTTTGTTTAGATGCTGCCTGATATAAACACTATCATCACTGCCTGGCAGTCTGCAAGGAAACAGGAGAGGACGACAAGCACTCAGGAACCACAGGCTGGGAAAACTCTGGTCTTCTCATCACCAGGTACATCGTGTGGGGATCTCCCCATATATTTAGAATTATGTGATTCATGCTATTCACTGGAAAGTAAAGAGGAAATAATGTCACTGAAATATCCACAGTCTCCTTCGTTGGTTTTTCCTGTTTAATCTTATCTGCCAGCACCTGAATGTAAATGTTGATGAAGAATTGATGATTCAAACCAAAGGAAAAAATAAAGGGGGGCTTCTGGTGCTGCCATGCATGTTTCTTTGTTTAACCACATTGTATTTGGGTGCCACTGTACTTGCTTATGACTGGAGGTGGTTGCTCAGCAAGGTTTGGCTGTATTTAGTTTTAGACATAATTATAGTTCTAGACAGCTAATGTTATCATGTAGACTTCAGTTATTTTATACCCTATACCATTAATCTTTTATGTTTTGTAATTTGCAATTAGCCCCCGGGCAAGAATTTGCAATAAACTTTTCAATATTATTATGTACTATGATGCATTCAAATGTTTTTTCACCCCATCACCCCCAGATGTGGATGGAGTGCTGCATGTCCTGGGTCTGTACCAGCAGGTTTTACCCGACCATTTCCTCCAGTCAAACTATGACTTCACCAGGCTGCTGCACGACACGGCAGTGTGGGTCACGGAGCAGGGGTTGACATCACCGTGGTTACACATCATGAGCATTCTGGGAAGGCTGCCAAAGGGAAGGATCAAGTGGCACAAGGAGGTGGGTGGCATCGTGTTGAAAAAAAATTAAAAAAAAAATCATGTTGAAAGTCTGACAAATTATGAAAAAGTCTTGAGTGAACTCTTTGAAATGGTCCTGAATCAACTGAAAAATGCTCATATTTTGCCCCCAACAGTTGAGGAAAGTCCTTTTCTTCCTAGTTGTTACAGTTTTCCCATCTATCAATGCAGTGGTTTGATTAAAAGTTCAAAATTCAATGTTTAAATTTTAACCCAGCCTTTTGTGTTGACTTCATGGCTCATTCTGTAGCATTTAAGCCTATAATAGGATGCCTAGACCTGTTTTTATTTTTTATTTTTTTCGCCCTGTCGCTTCATATTTTTTCTGAAAAAATCCGAGAACCAACAAATTAAATTGGTGTGGCCTTATTGTGTATTTCTTGCTGATTTTGTACCTATTCCATTGTCACACAAATGAAAGTTCTTACACTGTAATGACCAGTAGAAGAGTGTACTGTAACTTAGTTCAACTGTTCAAATTCACCTTTCACCGGTGCAATGGTGAAGTGGGTAAAGTGATCGCCTTGCATTCGGTAGTTCGATCAATGACCGAGTCATACCAAAGACTTAAGAAATGGTACATACCGCCTTCTCTGCTTAGCACTCACCATTTGAGAAAGATTATACCACCAGCAGTGGACTAGCCACCTGCTGTAGTGATTGCACAACTGTGTGGCCCAAGGGCTACAGAAACAGAGATGGGCACTGCCATATGTTGCGGGGAGGACTTAAGCTTTTAACTTTCACCAAAGAGTGCCTATATTTATAGGAAAAAGGCCAGAGGACAGCATGCTACCAGCTCATGCAGGTGTTCTCCAACACATCAGATGTTCAGGTCGCCAAGCAGACAAAGGAACTTCTGGTGAAGGTGAGACATGATTTCTGAGACATGTGCTGTTAGCTCACCTGAGTTGTAGTTGGTATGTCAAAAAGGAGGTTCTGTTTTGCATATATTTGGTATGGCCATGTAACTATGAGTATGTATACTATGTTTTGATGTACATTGTACATTTGTGTCACACTGTGTGTGTGTGTGAGTGTGCAGTACCACCGTGCATGTGTACATGTCCAGGCATCATCCCCAAAACTTAGTCAGCCTAGTGCCAAAATTAAGTCATCTGACAGGGAAATAAATAGTCCTTGCTTTGGCGTCTTACATAGATACAGGGTATGGCAAAATGCCGCTTGTGAAGTTTGACCCTTTGGCCATCTGTTGAAAAGAGAGAGAGAGAGAGAAAGAAAGGTATTGGTAAGACATATCTAGAGGATATGTTGCATTTCCTTTTGTAGAAGAGGACAGTTCTTTACAGTGACAAATTTTTGCAGGTCCTGAGTGACACGGGTCTGTTTGACCACACCTCGGAGGAGGCAGAGCTGTGGCTGAGACATCTCAGACTCCTTGAGACGACTGAGGAGAGGGACCAGGTGCTGACATTTCTGGACAAAGTTCTGACACGGGGAGTCAGGAATCCTTACCCATTTGCAGACAAGGTAAGAATAATAAAATATTATCTAGTATATGATAGTCAATTTCGCCTAAAATAGACACAGACCCACCAAATTGTGAATGAATGATACAGACTTAGTGTCAGTGTTAGACTGAAGGACGGTTCTTAACTTGTGTTTTAACAAGCTATTGGAATAAAGCTGTGCTTATTCCTCCGCCTGTATTGTAAAAATGAGACCAACACAAATTCTAGTAACAAGAGACATATCGCAATGGTAAATCATCTCAGTAATATATTTTCTTGTTTCTGATATTTCAGGTTGCTGAGATGATCGTCGAAGCCTCCTCCTTTACCTCAGACAAGGTCAACACAACAGGGCCTGACCTTGAAGCAATCTTAGATGCAAATTCTGCAGTTAACGTAGAAGACATACTTGAAGACAGCCCACAATCATCTACAAGTCTTCTTCCCTTCAGTGCATTTGTCCCAGCGTTGTTAGAAGACTGTAGGTCTGTGGTACAGAAGGTTGTTGGAGGGACCATACAGCCATCAGTAGTTAACAACATCCACAGTTTTCTGACTCCGGCATGTCTTGACTTGCTCCACTCACAGGTTGGTGAATAATGTCTTAACTACATTGCTTTTGGGCCAGACTATTGAGAATTTGAATCCCAGCTTGTTTGTTTGAGCCTTTGCTCATGAAAATTCTAAATTTCTAACTCCTATTTGTATTCATCAAAAAGAGTAGGACATATTGAATCTGTATTATTTTGTATGTAACCTGTCTTTCATGTCACAACCAGTGCAAAAGTAGCATTTCAGTCTTCTCTTTTATTTCAGACTGACCCCCTCCCCCTGTGCCTTACCCTCCACCAACACGTGGCAGCTGTACACAGTGAAGCATCAACAACATCAAACAAGCTTGCACCTCAGCCGTGGATAGCTGACTGTAACACTCTTGCTCAGACTGTAGCCGAGTTCCTGTCCACTGAAGAAATACCCAAGATAGAAACCTTGCCTTGCGACAAACTGGTGAAGAAGTTGCAGAAAGACCTTGCTGTGGATCACAAAGACACAAGCGTCGAGTTCTGCAGAAGTTTGTTTGAGAGGATAAGTTGTTTGGACACCAGCAGCTTGGACCTTGTCGCAGATTTGTTTCTTAGCTTCTGTCTGAAGACTCCAGACTTGCTCAGGTTTGTGGCAAAGTTAGCAAGAACCAGACGTCTCCCTGAAGCAGTGGTGGCAACCTTGAGCCAGTCCTGCAAGGTCATTTCCATAGCAACGCTCCTATTCCAGTCGACCAATCGGCAGCTTATACATCAGCAGGTTGTAAAGGATGCTGTCTTAGCTTCCATCAAGGTGCTGAAAGATTCAGAGTTTGTGTTTACTGGAAAGTGTGTGCTGCTTTCCCTGAAGAGAGAGCTGGATTCTCTGACGTCCAACCAAGATAGCGCCAACATAGCGAACTACTTCTTGTATCTTCAAGAGATACTTCAAGCCTCAAGGGAAATGCAAAATCAAGAGGTCTTAGATGTTGATGCGGGGAATGACAAGTTGGAAGACTTGGAGAAGACTATCTTGAATCATCCAATAGTCAACAGCTGGTTTCTGAAACCTAAGACAGGAAACAAGAAAACTGATGCCGTTTCAGGTGTGATGAGTGAAGAAACATGTAAGATGATAGCAAGCATGATGCGCCATTCCCCTTCTAGTTCCACCCAAGAACGTGCACAAGATTTTATCCGCAAGCTTGTGACCATCTTAAGGCAGGAAATAGGGTCTGCTCAGAAGAAGAGCAAGTGGACAGCAGGTTCCGTGACCTTGAACCTGTTCAGTTGTCTACAGTTCTGTGCTGATGCAGAGGTCATACAGGAGGTGGTGGAAGACTTGTCAAAAATTCCACTTCAAGTTCTCCTTGGTCCACAGAAGACATCTTCAGACATGCCAAGTCTACATTTGTGTGGCCAAGTTCTCGTCTCAGGAGTGCACAGGTTGCTCGCAGACACTGGAGGACAGGTACAGGTAAGACCAGTGCTCCAATGCTTTGTAGAAAGTCCAACTCACTGGTCTTTTTTGCTTTGGTAGAAAAAAACACTGTTCCATAATGTCAAGTTCAAATATCAATGATAAGTTGGAGGTCACCATGTTAGCTACATCTATTATATTATTTGATTATTGAAAAAATCATTCTTTGCATTGTTTTAAAGTATCTTTTTACTGTAATACCTGTATAGATATCTGAAAATTTACACTTACCTAACAGTCTGTACTGTAGCTCACAGGGGATACTGTGTACCTTAGAAGTAAAGAAATGTGTTCCTCCTAGGTGTCTAGTTGCTGCTTCCATCAGCTTCTCAAGCTGCTACAAGTCACTGATAGCCAAGATGTGAAGACTACAGTGCTGAGACTACTTGAGACCGAGTCAGCATTTCCAGCGGAGGTGGATGAGAACCTTCTGGAAAATCTATTGCAGAGACCCTCAGAGTCGAGTGTGCAGGTTGCAGCTTTACTGGTTGAGAAAAGTGTAATGTGCAGGTAAGGGCTAGCCCACAATCATTGAGTGTTTATGGATCAAATTGTAGCCTACTGTAAATCATTTTATGTTTGCGGACATGTTTGTGGAACTATAGGCTTGCGTTGCAGACAGGTGTAAGAAAAAGAATGAAGGCAGCAAAAGGACTACCAAACTGTTGGCAGGTGAAATCTCTGATTTGTTTGTTTGCATGTTTGCTGTCTTTCAGGGCCCAGCTCCGTTCCTTTTTCCTGACTAAAAGTGGAAAGAGGAAGCTGAGAACACATTGGCAGACGTACGTTCCTGCACTGAATTCCTACCTCAAACAAACTGAATGTGATAAAACTCAAGGTGAGAAGAAAATATTCTGATCAATGAACCTGTACACCCTGTTGTGCCTGGTAGTAGAGAAGCTCATTTGTTCATCAAGTTCATTTCAGCTAAACTGGTTCAAGATTATGTTGACTCTTCTTTCTTCAAGTACTGCATTTGCGAGGTACCATTTTTTTTTCCTTTATTTTCCCCCCAAAATTTTTTCTTTTTTCCAGAAAAATCATCAGGCAAGGTGTACCAGGTACTGCTGGAAGACTGTTACAATGAGATGGTGGATTCTGTCTTGGCAAAGAAGGAGGAGGAGATACCGGGCGGAGTGGAGCTGGTCGCTAGGTTACTGAGAGAAAAGTCTGTTGCCTTGGATACCAAGGAGTTCCTTGAGAAGCTGATACCATTGATGTCATCTCCAGATACATCTTTAAGAAGGTATCCTTACCAAAAAGGAATCTTTTATTGCTTAATGTGTAATTTCTTACATGGTAATGTTATAACAGAAATTCTGTTAAAAAAAGTTGATAAGTTGATCATGGTCCATCTTACACCAAGAAAAGTGATAAAGATTAATCATTGAACCATTTTAGCATCTTAGCCTTAGATTAACTTAAACTGGATAATATGTTACTAGTATACATTTTAGCTAAATGTACTTGTTGTTACATTTATCTTATAGGTGGCAGATTGTTCTTGATCTCCTCAAAGATCTTTCTGACCAAGACGAAGGAGAGAATGATTCCACGTGTGGCCGTCTTCTTGTCGCATCCTGGGAGGGTCTTACTACACTTTGGAAGAAGAAGAAAGATGCAGCAGACATGACAAGTCTTCAAGAGAAGGAAAATGGTCTGCTAGAAAACATGCAGAAACTTGTGGTAAGACTCAACAATATATACCTAGGAGATTAAATTGTATTTACACATGTTGGCCAGTTACAATGTAGTTAGTTTGTTAACAGCTGGATACTCAATGACATATCTTTTGTATGAATTTAACAATTTGTGTGTAGGTATTGGTCTAGGATTAAGTGTCCCTGACAGTGGTTGCCAATTTGCCATCTCATAGTAGTAATTAATTAATATTCTTTTCTTTGCTGTTTTGTTTTTTGTTTCATGCTTGTAGAGTTTTGTGAGGAAAGACTCATTGCTGGAAGACTCCAAGTCAACTTGGGCCAAATTTGTGAAGACTGGGCTGAGGTGAGTAAATTTCTGTTACACAAGTTAACAAAGTCATCTTAAGGTCAAGTTTATTGACTAAGAATCTAAAAGTTCTGAATTTGAGTCCCTACAGCTGCCCCAACTCTTGTCTAGTTTTGTCTTTGGTGCAATCATGTCTGAAATTGCCATTGGAAGACCAAAATCCATACCTGCATTAATTTTCAGGTACAACCTGGAGAATTCCCTGTTCCTGCGAACGTTGCTCTGCCTGACTGGGATCGTGTACGGGACAGACGCCCCCGAGCAGACCCTGCCGCTCCCGACTCTCTACCAGATGATCTGGAGCCACTCCCACTTCCTGTCAATCATCATGGCACGGCCTGATGGGAAGGTGGAATCTGCAGCAAAAGGTAGTAACTTTATGCCATTTTGATTTTGAAGCCGAAGGTCATTTTATGAATTATGAATTTTATGAAGTCCTCCTGAAGAAGGAAGTATTTAGTCAGCACGTGAAACTGTACAATTGCAATCAATTTCCAAATTTTTAAACTTCTCCTTAACTTTTGTCATTAGTCAGCTTTGTCCTGTTCTGACAATCCTTGTGGTTTGTTGAAGGTGACCTTGTGGAGCTGCTGTTCCATCTGGTAACCATGGATACCACAGCCTGCACCAGTCAGCACGTCCCTGTGTTGCTGGGGGCCTACAATGCCACACTCAGTAGAACAGGTACAAATGAACTTTATTGACACAACAAAAGTACAGCGACTTTCGTAAGGTCTGTAACTACCGGTAGTCGAACAAAGAGACGTGGGTACAGAAGAATTAACCTACGTACAACACTGTAGATGAATCAACTTGTACTAATTGTTCTAAGGTCTAAACATTCTTTGATATATTTACCTATATGAACACAGTAAGGGTTATTACGGTTATAGGATGAAATTGAAGTTACAGCTCTATCTATAGCATGTAATGTGACAAGTGCTGTTGCGTAAGCTGAAAGAAGGTTGAACAGCTTTGTGCGTTTATCATTATTGAGTGGACAATCCATAATAAAATGCCGTTCATCTTCAATATCATTAGATCAGAATCAAAAAAACCTCTGGTCACAGGGGACATGTCACCTTGATGTGTCAATATTTAGAAACGCTTTTTGTTGACATTATGGTTGACATCATCAGACACAGTGTATTTTCAATTTCACAGTTGTTTACAAGTGCAGAATTGTTGCTTCAAATAATGAGAAAATCACTTTTATTTTTTTCAGATCAAACCCTTCTCTGTATTCTACATGTGTATGAAGAGCAGGGATTTGCCTCAGAAGAGTTTATGTAAGTGTCTACAGTTAGATTGACCCAAGAATTAAAGCTTCGCAGTTATATAATTAGTCTGACGTAGTATGCCAAGATGAGGTGTGTGTGTACGAATGTTAGCAGAAGTCACAAGTCTTGGTTGTGTTGTGTGTGAAAACAAGACTGCATGATGCCCTTATCATCTTTTGCTGCATGCATTTTTTTATGTCAATATCTTAAACCACTCTTCTACTTTATGTTTGCTGTGAATTTTTTTTACCATATTTTCTTGGTTTCACACAGGTTCCTCTTTAGTCTGCCCTTTAATGTATAAATTCCAATACAGTAATATACTTAGAATACCGGGGGTATCTATTTCTTGACAACCCTAATTTTGGTAACCCAAATTTAAACCCTAATGACTTGGCAGGCCCTGGCTGTGGGGAGTGTCCTCTGTCGAACACTATCAGGCCAGGAAGAGCTTTGGTCCATCGCTATGGCAACAGCCGGGGATGGAGGATGTGCTGAAGATGCTGGAGAAGGAGAAGATGCACCAGTCTGTGCTGAACTTCCCTGTCTCAAGGAATCTTAAACCTCAGGTAAGATCCTAGAGGCAATTTTACAAGGTAACACTGGAGTATGACCGGTCTTTTAAGATTTGGAAAGAAAAAAGTTTAAACCTTCACTAAATGCAAGGAGTAAATATCTACATGTATAGTGTTTGGGCCAGAATCAAGATGTCCTGGTTTAAGCCTTTGGCTACAAACAGAGATCCAACCACCCAATAACAATGGTGACTGCAAAATTCAGAAGGTCAAGTATCAAAATTAGCTTTGACGAGTACAGTTTCAGCTTGCAAGTTGCCAATGTTATTACTTATACCACCGTGGTTCCTCAAGTTGACAGCTAGTGAAATCGCGCCTGTTCTAACTAATATTTTCCAACACTCGCTAAACACTGCAGAAATCCCTAAAGATTGGAGGGATGCAAATATATGCGCCATCTTTAAAAAAGGAGATAGAGCGGTCCCCAGCAACTACAGACCTGTTTCACTGACCTGCATATCCTGCAAACTACTTGAACATATTATCCATAGCCAAATCATGAAGCACCTAGAAAGTTACAGTATATTAACGGATTACCAGCATGGATTCAGAGCCAAACGATCCACAGAAACACAGCTTATACTAACAGTCCATGACATAGCTGGCGCACTAAACAGTAAACGGCAGGTAGATTTAGCAATACTTGATTTCACTAAAGCCTTTGATAAAGTCCCCCATGGCAGGCTCATCTCAAAACTGGAGTATTATGGAATCCAAGGCCCTACGCTGAATTGGTTAAAGGCTTTCCTGACCAACAGGGAGCAAACAGTAGTGGTTGAAGGGAAGGCGTCGGCTCCAGTTAAAGTAGCGTCTGGGGTCCTCAAGGAACCGTCCTGGGGCCATTGCTCTTTCTCTTGTATATAAATGACCTACCAGATCAGCTTGACTCAAATGTGAGGTTATTTGCCGATGACTGTCTATTGTATGTAGAGCTTTCTACACAGACCGACTCACAACTTCTCCAAAAAGACCTGAACACCCTGGAAGAATGGCAAAGCAAATGGCTCATGCAGTTTAATCCCGAAAAATGCTATATTATGCACATAACAAACAAACGAACACCACATGCAACTAGCTACCAGTTTTGTGGTCAGGCTTTATCAACCACAAAAATCCATCCGTATCTGGGCGTCACGCTGACAAGCGGACTGAAGTGGGGTGCACATGTTAATAATATCACAACTAAGGCGAAACAGACATTGGGAGTGATTAAACGTAATCTGTGGGCATGTCCAACTAGAGTAAAATCACTTGCATACACGTCACTTGTAAGACCGAACCTAGAATACGCTGCGACAGTATGGGATCCATATACAAAGAAAGACAAAGACGAATTGGAAAGGGTACAGAATCAAGCTGCAAGATTCTGTATGAACAACTATGTAAGAGGTGCTAGTGTCACGGAAATGAAAAGAAACCTACAGTGGACCTCACTGGAAGACAGAAGAAAGATGTCTAGACTATGCATGATGTACAAAATGACTAATAAACTGGTGGATGTCCCAACTACTAAGTACCTAATACCAGCCCAGAAGAGAACAAGAAATAGCCACGCATTCAAGTACCAGAGTTATCAACCAAGGATTGAGGTGTTCAAGAATTCATTCTTTCCTAGAACTATCGCAGAGTGGAACTCACTGTCACCAAGTACAGTAGGGGCATTGTCAATAGATAGCTTTAAACAATGTCTAGAGCTAGAAGTTCAAGGGTTAGGTGTAACAAGTCGATCGGTGTAATATAGCCAGCTGCCGCCGCGCCGCGTGCCTGCGAAGCTGGTGTGTTACGCCGAAAGGCGGTTATACCGGCTATACAGATACAGATACAGATATCTGAATGACTTCCAGCACTTCCTTGTAACCCACTATTTCCCTGCCTGCTACACAGGTGTGTGAGGTGCCCCAGTCTGCAGGTGAAATGTACGATCCCTGCTTCTTCCTCCCACTCTTCTCCAGCGTGCTCACACCAGGTAAGTTTGTGATCAAACAGACAGTAAACTGTAACAACTGCACACTGTAACTGGTAAGGTAGCAATTTCTTACTTATCAAGTCCTTCCTAAAATCAGAGAATACATCATCATGCAGCCCTAAACAATTTGCATGTTTATCAATATTCAAAAATGTCTCGGATTGTATCATATTGTCCCTACAGAATGTTACACAATCATCTAATAAACTATTCAGATTAATCTCCAATCAGTTCACACAGTGCAAGGCAGTATCCATTGGCCAGAAGAGTGTCCATAGCCACTAAAGCTAATGGACACTCTTCTGGCCAATGGATACTGCCTTGCCACTATCAATACCTTATTTCACCATATTTTTTTACCACCTGTCCCCAGAGTCTGTAGTGGACTGCAGAAGATTTGTGGAGAGCCACTGCCTGGGTTTTGTGCTGGCTGGGTTGGCGAGTAATGATGCAGACATGCGGGCTGCTTCTTACCATGTCCTGTCGCTCTTCTACCAGCACCTGGAGGGAGCCAGGTTTGCAGAGAAGAGACAGGTACTGTCATGTTGCTGTGTTTCTGCTGTGTCCTTCCTGTTTACAGCTACTGTACACATGTACTTACTGCACTGATTCTTAGCCTGTAGTCCAGCCTTGTTAGCTTAACTCCGCTTTCCAAGATCTGCTGCCCTGCCAAATTATCTAATCAACTAATTATCAACTCAACAAAAAACACCTGCAGTATTATTACTTACATGTCAGAGAATAGTTAAACCTTTATTGTTACCACTGACATATATTCTGTACGTAGATTACCACATACCGGTACATAATAATTTGTATATTCTGTACGTAGGATGACTTTATTCATACAAATTCATGTACTAGCTTTCTTAGATCTTTAGTTGTAGAGACCATACAGAAGTCCCTGTACTCTTTCTTGTGTCAATGAAGAATCTCTTAAATTGCCTGTCTTCTATTCCCAGTTACTGTACCTGCTGCAGTGTCTGCAGAATGGGATCCACCGGCCCAACCTGCAGGTTCCCAACATCCTCACACTGTTCCTGGCCAGGACAAGCCAGCTGCTGCTGCAACCAGGTGGGCACTACGGGACATGTTAGGGCACTACGGGACATGTTAGGGCACTACGGGACATGTTAGGGCACTACGGGACATGTTAGGGCACTATGGGACATGTTAGGGCACTACGGGACATGTTAGGGCACTACGGGACATGTTAGGGCACTAAGGGACATGTTAGGGCACTACGGGACATGTTAGGGCACTAAGGGACATGTTAGGGGACGCACAGGCAACACAAGCCTTTAGAGATTGAGTTTGATGGGAGATTTTGAATTGAAGTCTAGTATTTGTAACACATTTCTGTCTTACCTCATCACTTCAAGGAAAAGTGGTCAGCTAGCTGATTTCTTGAATAAACCAAGGCATTTAGGATTATTAGATGCACGTTTTTTTCCCTGGAACATGTTACATGTATGTGTTGTGTTTGTAAAGAATTTTCTTTTTTTTGTGAAATAACAGACCAAAATGAATAAAATGTACACCCAGATGTAATGTGGTGTTCGTATTTTTAACTGTCTTTTGAATAATTGTATTACTTTCATACAGGGAACCTTCTTGTACCATTTAACCCTCTGTTTTCCAGAGGAACACATGTACCCTCTTGTGTGCCGCTACCTACTGGTGCGACCTGACCTTGACCTCAAGGCTATCCCAGAATTCCATATCCTGTTCTTCAGCACAAGTATGGAGGTGAGTGAAAGGACTTGTAAATGAATTTGATATATACTAGTACATTTTTTTTTCATATCTTGTTCAAAACAGAAGGTGCAATAGTCTCCTTGGACTAAACTGCCATACAGACAGTATTACTTGTTCCACGTCTTGGATCCAATAATCTTTACTGTGACTACATGTAGTTGTTGTATTTTTGCGTCCAGTTTAAGACAGAGCGTTCCTGGATCCTGACCCTGCTGGTTGATGGCCTGAGAGACAGACAAGACTTCCTTCTGTACCAGAGCAAGTCGGTCTTCAGCATAGCCCTGACCTTCTACGAGTCTCCTCTGAGTGACGAACACTCCAAGGTAAGGAACCCCCCTCCCCCTCCTTGTGAGATATATAGTGTGAAGGTCATGTGTTGCAGGGTTCTAGTGTGGTAATGGTTATGTTCATTTTGGCACATTTATTGAGCATCAAATACATTATTTTGTACAACATTGTGGATGCTTTTGATTACATCCATTTCTACACCTTATGTTCTGACAATCTACGTTACAACAACCTTGACCTTACGTCAGAACATAGGGCTGTCGGAACAGCTTTCAGTTTTGCATAGCCAATAAGCCACAATTAACATGGTGAAGCACACCCTAAAGGATTGTAATAATTACAATCCTTTAGGGTGTGCTTAGACTTAAGTTAAAGCTGCACCCATAGCTAGGGATTTTCCTCAGAACATTGATTGCCCTACCAGAGAAAAATTGTCATTGGTTCCATACCTTCCATGTTGCCCTGCCCCCTAGGCCCTGGTGATGTCCTTGCTGGAGAAAGCCTGTTGTATCAAGGAGGCTGCCGAGTCTTTGTGTCAGAAACATGGGCTTCTGTCCTGGCTGCATGCACTTGTTATCAGGTGAGTTGATTAGTACTACAATGTAGTATCTTTGACTTTGGCTCCCATACTTGCTTGCCTTAATGATTTTGCCATAGCCCTTCCTCAGTGCTGAATTAGGTAAATCCACCAGGATTGCTTAAATGTGCTTAATGAGATTTACAAACTTTATTCCCAGCAGGAAAGGAGAGGCAGGCACCCTGAGTCAGGTCATTCAGCTGCTCTACCGCCTGTGGTCCACACTACTTGGCACAGAGAGACGTGTTGGTTCCGACAGGGAGGTTCTGTCAGAGGTAGAAGCCACGGCTCACACACAAACAACCATACCACCTCAACTGGCCCAGGAAGTTTTGTTAGTGTGTAGTTCCATCTCAGAAACCCTAGGCTGACTAGGTTTTTTGAAAAAACAAGTTTTTTTTTAATGCCTTGGAGATGGAAATGACATCTATGGTACTTTTGCATAAACCCAGTATTTCAACTTCAACTACCGTAGTCTTTTTCTCAAAAATTTTCTTCTAAGATAAAGTTTGATGTCAGCTTTGATGTACCTGCAGCAAAGACCTTTTTCACTGGTCAGGATCACTACTGGTAGAATCAAGAGATTCTGTCAAAGTGCAATCTCCACCTAACATAAAAAAGCTAAAGCTCAACTACCTATCAACACAAACACATGTAACACTCAGAAAAACCTCCTGCCAGGTCTATGTTCATGATACTTTATTTGTACCAAAAGATAGAAAATAAGGTAAAGTTGAGGGATCTACTGAACCATACTAATATAGGGGTACAAAAGGCTAAACATTAGGGGAAATTACATGTGGCTGTCTAGTAAAAAAAATATCAGAGAAGGAAAGTTCTTAACCAATTAATGTGAATAAACTTAAATTGAGTTATATTATCATATAAAATAATTAAGCAGTAAATAGAATATTAACATAATAATATATATTGCTTTAACATAAGGTTGTACATGTTTGTGTGGCTGTTGTAGTGAGCTCCTTCCTGTGCTGGAAGGGAACATTGTCGAAGATAAAGCCTGTTACATAACAGCTTTCTACCTAGGAGTTAGTGAATATTTATAAAGGTTTGGTATAAATACACTGTGTACATGAGTTACAAAGTACTGTGTACAATGGCGCTGGCATAAACATCATAGAGGGGATCTGCTTACATTGAGGCAGTGGAGAGGCTAGCCTGGTAGGTAGGGTAGAGGTGTATGGTTAAACATCAGCACCCTGTTACTGAGCACTCAAAAATTTCGATCCTCCGTTGTTTACCCTTCTTACAAGTCCAAAAAGTCATTCTCTGCTATCTTCACAAAAATAGCCTTTTTTTATTACTTTCCGTGTGGGCTAGAAAAAATAGGTTCTGACTACGACACCTCGTGTCCACACGCGCTACATGAAGGGTGGACAATCACAGAACCCACGCGTCACAATTGTCTCATAGAACAAGTAAAACAGTAGAATTTCATCGTACAAGGTTACTGGCAGCTACACGTATGCTT
The DNA here is from genome assembly GCF_001625305.1 of Branchiostoma belcheri. Taxonomy (NCBI): domain Eukaryota; kingdom Metazoa; phylum Chordata; class Leptocardii; order Amphioxiformes; family Branchiostomatidae; genus Branchiostoma; species Branchiostoma belcheri. Next base: position 674,103 of record NW_017804176.1, on the reverse strand, counting down.
TTTAAACAAGCTCATCTACAAACTAGAAAGCCTACAAAATGCGTTAAGAATTATTTAGAAAAAAAAACATGATGCCGACTACGATGGAGGCAGCACTGGCCAGCCTGGATAGGTCTTGATACAAAACAGCCTCAGTCACCAGTACAAAAGCAATAGGACTATCGCTTTTTAACAACACATCTTTTCTTCTTCTTTTTCCTCCAATCACAATCACATCATTCCTCTCTATCTTCTGACCATATCTTACACAATCATGTTTACAAAATTAGTACAGGGACATCTGCTAAATTTTCTCTCTCTTCATGATCATGGCTGTATTCTTACATGTACCTCTCTCTTTTGTGTTAATTTCTATTAATTCCCAAGCGCTTTACGACAGGCTATTGACGTGCCCATTCTCGCCCATCTCTGTACCCTCTTCATCGGTCATGACGGTGACAAGCTTGCCGACAGCTTTGTTCAGGTCGCCCGCCATGTTGAAGAGGTTTCCTACCGTGTTTTTCCCTGCGGGTCAACGAGCAGAAAATCCATTTACTGTAACAGAGAGGAGAGGAGGAAAAGGGTTGGTCAGAACAGAAAGAAAATAAGGAACTAAAAAAAATGGGATAAAATAAATTATACTAAAAATCAAGACCTAAAATAGATTACAAGGCAAGGATAAATCAAACTAACAGTGACTCTATTATCCAGTAAAACTGTGCAGAAAATAAGGGACTATGGAAACATTGGAAAGTGTGCAGGAGAGGGAAGGCGGGGGTGAGAAGTGCAGGTAGGCTTCTGATTGCACTTTCAATTGGTAACAACATTATACGTAATTTGTATACACAGGCACACACAAACACACACACACACACACACTAACATACACACACACACTTACAATCATCAATTGTATACAAATACATTTGTACTACTTAATTTGTAACTGATAAAGATAATGACAATGTATGTGATTGTGAGGGTTTGCAACCTTACGTGCCAAATGTAGAGAAAAGTTTCAAAATGTGTGGGTCAAGATGCAAGTGTGTTCCCAGACCTAAGATACATGTATATAGCCCTCCATGTGCGATAGTGCTTGGGACAAGCAGTTAGAAGTTACCTTCTCCCAATTCACTCAACCAACCAACCACCCTTCAGGGATACCGGATAGAAGAGGTTTTCTATCTGTCTCAAAAAACTGAGCAAAGGGGAACAAGGAGAGAAGAGCAAGGGAGGGAAGAAGAAGGTGGGAGATAGAAGAAAGACAGTCAAGTAAATGAAGCAATCAGGAAAATAAAATGGGACACCTACAGTGCCTTTTACAGACGGTAGGTGTATCTGGTACTGGAGGAACCTGGGAGAGAGGGAGGCAGAGAATGGGAAATGAATGAATGAATGAAACCTGGAACAAACACAACACATGGTATAAGGAAATAAACGAGAGAAAATCTCAGGGTTGAACAAAGTGGGTAGAGTGTACACAGGTAACACAAATGAAGAGATCAAGTCAAGACTGATGGAAAAGGCTGTATGGTTTGATGCCAAATCACAATTGCTTGTCATAGCAGCAATTTCATTAGCCTTCTGCCTGCTGTCTAATGCTAAAACAAATGCCAAGTCTGTGTCAAAAAGGCTGAACTGTACTAAACACAGCTAGGGGAAAAATGGATTCTGACTCCGAGACTTTCTCCTCAAATGCTGTTTTCATGTTGACATTCTAATCTAACATTTTTTGTAGCCCACCAAGAAATCAAACCGGTGTGACCTAACGCAACATGCCATGAAAAGTCACACGAGACAAGTTAATGCAGGACCTGTCATGTCAGGCTGAGGAGGCATAAGGTGGCAAGCAGGGCAGCGGAGGAATTCCTTTTGGTCATGACCAGCTCCGCAGAGCTAACCACTGTGTTAGGTGGAGGGGGAGGGGGGCAGAGGTGGAAGACAGAAAACAGGAGAGGAGAAGTTGAAACATCCAGGTGAACTTTTCTCCAAGCAGATTCTGGGGTAGAAAATCAAAACATTTTCTAATCTGCTGTTTTTCTGACCAAAAACAAATACACAGCGAATCACAAGACATTATGATTTTCTATCCCAACAGCAGCTTGGAGATCACAGATGGACAGCACAGAATGGATAGAACACAGAAACGTGCAGGCCATGCAGACATTTCATGTCAGATATGACAAGGTGGAAGGGACCACTCTTAAGGAACGAATGGTGATAAGTTGCAAGACAATGTAAGAATTAAGATGCACTTGATGTGGTGGAAAAATGATGCAAAGTGCAAACCCTCTGCAGTCAAAAATGTTCTACAGTGGTTAGAAATGTTTTAAGAAATCTAATGATGATGCTGATGTTCAAGCAGTGCTGTGAGAATGGTTGGAAAAGTTGAGAATCAAGGTTACGAGCAGAACTGCAGTGTCGCAACACGGCTTGTCACAATCCAGATCTCTGAGGCTTCACCAGAGCTGGAAGGTTGCCTACCTTGAGTAAAGAGATTCTTTCTACACAACCAAGTCTTTTATTCAGCTGACGTTTTGGCGACCGTCTGTCACCTTCTTCAGGGCAATTCTGACTGGTTCACATTGCATTGCAGCACAGGTGTCGCCGCTTTAGATGCATTCCTAAATGTACACTATTTACAAATCTACACATCTATAGCAGCGACACCTGTGCTGCAATGCAATTTGAACCAGTCAGAATTGCCCTGAGGAAAGTGACAGACGGTCACCGAAATGTCGGCTGAATAAAAGACTTGGTTGTGAAGAAAAAGTCTCCACTCGGTGACTTACCAACCTGACGAAACTATTCAGGGATGTTGCCTACCTTGTGTGTGATTGGAGTCAGGAGGGAAAGAGCTGTTGACCTCCCGCATGACCTCCTCCAGCTGTTCCTCAGGGGTCTGCTGACGACGCTGTCCGTCGCGCAGTGGGGGAGGGGTGCGCGTCGCTCCTTGTACTGGAGGAGGGAGGGAAAAGTGAGATTAGACACAGAAGACTCGGGTTCAAGTCTGACAAAGTTCACTCACTTCACACTCACACGATGACAAACACTTGAATCATATGAATTCCTTAATTTTCAGCTCTAAAAAGTCAAGGAGCACAAATATACGACATGTACACAACACCAAGCTAGTCTAAGGACCTACACTACTCAGGTGTTGTTGGCACGAGAGAAAGAGGCCGGTATCGTTGGAGAGATGGAGAAGTCTTCTTCCTCCTTGTAAGGATTACTAAATTAAGGTTAAGTTTGACACCACTGTGCTGGATAGATGGAGAAGTCTAGTTCTTCCCTGTAAGGATTACTAACTTAAATGGAGGTCCCGTGTTTGGGAGAGCCACACCCCACACATGGTAAAGAACCCACCACACTTATCAAAAAGAGTCGGAGACCTTTCAAGTATACAGTCCTACAGCCGCACCTGGGGTCATATTGAGGTCACCTGAGTTAGCGCCGAATGGCAGCCCCTCCAGACCCTTCCGATAAAACCCTAATAATTGTAAGCTCCTCACAATTCAGCCCTTGACTGCGAAGAGAGAGTAGCTGGCCCACCCAATATAAGTGAAGGTAAAGTTTCTCACCTCTGATGTCAGCCGCCCCGTTGACAGCGCCGTCCCCATTGGGAAGCCCGTTGGTGGTGGTGGGGAAGCGCGGCGCCCGGGATGGCGGGGTGTTCCCGGGGAGTGACCCCTGCGAGGACGACGGGGTGACCTCGTTGGGCGTGTGACTGCTGGACGAGGTGTGGGACGTGGGGCTGCGGTCACTCTGGGGCTGGACAGACAAAAAGTTCTCTGGTCAGTATCACATTCAGGTTTAAAAACTTTTTCGATGGACTACTATTGTCAATTGAACATAGTAATTTGTGGAGAGGATGTAGGACTCTAGAGCTATAATAGGTTTGGAAACCTGGCTAATTGAACAGTAGGTTGCCTTAAAGATGCTGATTGAAAATGAAACATGCCTATATGGAAAGGACCTGATGTAATACCTGTAGATGCAATATGTACATGTATGACAAGTTGTTCTGAAGGTAAAGCTCTAACACAGAGTATGCCATTTGATGATGTCATAGAGTATAAGCAATGCTGCTACAATGTCATTAAATTCTATGCTTGACTTCACTCCATTGTCACTGATTGAGAGATCATCAAGGTGCAGAACTTTTGTGACTGAAGGAGAGCAACTGAAGAGAACCATATTTTGACCACTGTCTCCAAACCCTCAATAACAGTCTTTCCAAAGGTACAGTGCATTTACCACACAAGCCTGAGACAAAAATAGCATAAGTTCATGACATGATGCCAGCCCTTCAGACTGATCCACCCTGATGCTTTGATCGATGGAGGGATTTGTGTGCCGGAGGAACTGTGACGGATGAGCGTAATTTCCAAGCTGCTGAGTTATTGCCCCATAATCCTGGAGGATGAACGCTGCGTGGGTCCTTCCACTTAAGGCTACACTGATTTGGTTACTTGGTTTGCAGATATTTTCAAGTAAACCTCACTTAAAGGACAAGATAACAGCTGGGAGGATATATTGTTCTTGGAAAAAATAAAGATTCCTAGAACAAGATAAAATAGGAGTCTACAAGGACAACTTGAATCTGGCCAAATGTGTAGTCAGTGCTAGTCACTTCTTGAATTTGAAACTGTGATAACTACAGACTTTACTCTCTGACTCTGATATTGATATATTTCTATTTAGTACTGCTTATCTTTTAAATCTGAGGAGCAAGAAATTAAATCTGTGTAGCCTTGTGTCTGCAGTCTCCACATCTTCTCTGTTATCAGATTCAGACAATTTGTCAACAGACAACTTAGGTCTTCTGTAGATCCCTGTACTGATATCCAGAGCACTGACAGATGGTTATACTGTTTTGTATGTGCCTGGTAATGCAGGTTGGAGTCACATGGGAGAGGCTGCCTGCACTGCGTGCATTTCTGCACTGTTAGAGAGAATCCTACCACTTTATCACACTGCCCTGGGCAACACACAGTTTTATGTCCAACATGTCTGTGACTTAGCTTGGTGACATTTCAGGTAGATTTCAGCCTTTCTTTCTCTACAAATCGCCATGTCGTAATAGGAGAGTAATATTACAATGTATCAGCACTAAAGTGTGTAAAATCCATAAGTACTGAATACCGGTACTAGTATTTTATAATGTCAGTGTTGGCAATCAAGACAAATCCTTGATCCAAACAGTTATTGCAAAATGAGACACCTTCAACAACCAATTACATCGTAAAAGTAACGTCAAAAACCCCTGGGCAAAATGAAAACTTGACAGTAAACTTTCCTGTAGTTTTACGAGGTGAAATTCTCCTCCACTCCTGAGCTCCATCCCTCCCTTAAGTACCATACGGATGAAGACTGCCAACAAGAAAATCCTTTTCCTACCTCAAGAGGGGAATAAAAATCCAACAAACGTGAAGAAATAGCTCCAAGGAAATCCAAGGGCTTGTAAAGTTTTTACAGCCTTGTACTTTTGATAGGATACTCAAAGTCAACAGGCTTAGCTCTTTCTGTTTTACAGCCAATAGCACTTTCTTAGATTGCCCAACGTCGTACGATTTACAACAGTGTGACCTCATCTCTACTTGAACCTATGCTGAAATTGGCAATTCTTTGTCACCAAGTCCTCCAGACAGCAATTAAATCCTCACAGACGAAACAGGATCTTCCTACAAAAGTACCTTCAAAAGTTGAATGACACATAAAAAAGTTGGATGTTCCAATCTTCCCAGGAGATATAACTCTGCAGGACTCCCAATCCCAGGATGAAAAGCCCATCTCTCACAGTTCCCTGCGGCATGTTTCTGCACAGTAAGTCGGGCTAAGTTCACCGAACCACTCTCAAGCTCCTGCGCCAGGGGAAGATTGCTACATTCATCAGGCCTGATGGAACTTTCTCTCCTTATTGCCTGCAATCAGGAAGTGGCTCGGCTCCAAAAAGTTGGATTGCCGCTGAGTCGAGTGATTCACGAGAAATATAACGAGGCGACTTGGGAACGCAAGACAAATCACGCTGTTTCTGAAACTACGCTCAGACAAATTAGGCAGTCAGGTTTTGTTTCCACATGGATACATTTAAGCCGCTGGTTCCAAATTTGCAGACAGTTTTCTAACTTATAATTGGCATATTCCTACTTCTGTCTCAGACCAACTTATCATTAATTATCATCAACTTATCACACTTTTCTTCTAACTAGTATGCTGACGATTTAGCTGGTTGGATACATTTAAGTTGCTGGTTGGATACATTTAAGGTGCTCTTGACAATGTAGACAGTTTTCCAACTGATAATTGGCATACATACTAGTATTCATCCACATAAAGTTAAACCTGACAATGTATCCTGCAGAGACAGAAAACTACACTCACGAAGCCTGTCTCTGCTCTACTTTGCTTTTACATTCCGCCCACACACATCGACATTTTGAAGCAAGAGGCAAAAGAAAGAAATGTGCAGGATCTGGGTGAGGAGGAGGGATATCCTGAAGTTGCTCCCTAAGTGAGAAGTGACAGGGAAGATGGATGGTTAGGAGAAAAGTTCCATTTGGTTTGGTCGCCCGGGACGTGTGATCGGTGTACAGTACACAGATTGTACTTCTTTCTGTGATACCTTTCCATTAACACTGCTGACCCAAGCAAGGCTATCTCACAAAAATGTTTTCGCGGTTGCATTATCAAACTTCTGCACATAAAACTACTGGTACCAACCCGGAATATCATCAATAATCTGTAATAGATATGCACATTCTAACACTACTGTGAACGTATTTTTGAATATCCTATTTCTTTTTGTTCCACAGATGCTGCTAGATGCTATGGTTTGAACCGTCTCAACAGTATTCATGGTACTCATGATTAACCTTCTCCCTACTGCCTAATTCTGTCCAGTACAAATTTTGTACCAAACTTCTACTCTAGCAGACTGAAGGTTAAAGATGTCTCATACATGTATGCCATTAAAATGGCAGTAAAAAGGATTTTGCAGTGCATTGAGACATAGATGTATGAGCACTCTACTTCCAAAACGATCCACTACAAATCAGATTTCCCAGATGTCTATCTATCTGCAAACGCCAACCTAGCCCACACCCATCAGGAAGACACAAGGCAACATATAACTACCGCCCAAAAATAGCCTTGTGACAAGAATACTGATTATATCTATTCATCTAAAATATTCATCCCAGCTGCAGCAATTTGTTACCACGGTAACTCCTTGTTGCGGCCCCATTTTGAACTCTTCCTGTTGTTTACACGGTACGGTCTCCCGACGCGCACTTAACGTTGCCAACTGCGAAGTCGTTTTATTCATGCAAGCCCACTTCCATCCATTAGTGGGATATGTCACTCACAGGGACCCTAAATACAACATGTTAATATCACTGCATGCATAAGATATTGAAAAGACATTCCCTCGACATGGTTCGGCTGCCTGGCTACATTGATGATGGAATGATATTAAGGACGTTATGTAACCATAAAATATCAAAGTTCAATATGGTTTTTAGGAACTCAATAAATATGCAACAAAAGCTGTGAGAAATCGAAGCAGCATAAAACCCTCTTTCACAGCTAACATCCTTGTGATCTATACATGTTGCTCTGATTGGAATCATATCCCTGTACCATTTTTACCTCCGGGTAGGGATGTATATCCCGAGCGCGGAGGTTTTGTGAGGGAAGACGAAAATTGCGTTCGCACCCGTTTCTCGCGTTTGGGTGGACGGATATGTCTGGGACTTGGTATACGTTTTGCTGTTGGGCTGTAGATGGTGCACGTTGTTTTGGTTTTTTAGTATGTGTGTTTTAGTGCGTGAAAATGATGCGTTTAGACCGCCGATGGACACCCCTTTCAGTGTTGGTCGGGCCTCAGCTTTTGACCTTTGCATGTATAATCACCATTGAGGTCGCGACCACTGATCTGACCTTTCACACAGAGGGGTGTCAGCATTCTTTGAAACTGTTCAGATGTGAACCACATGTGCCGTCAATCAACGTCTCGTGCCTGGTGGGATCGCGCGGGTCGCAGCCAGCGAACTTCCGGGTGGGCCAATGGGTCAGGGGTCAACGCCCTCTTGCGCAATTTCGGATGTTTTCGGGGAATACCGTGGTATACTGTCTCAGACCTTCTCGGGACTCGGTGTATCTTCTGTTAATGGGCTGTAGATGGTGCAGTTTTTTTTTGTTTTATTGTATATGTGTTTTGGGGCGTAAGATTATTTGTATTTCCTTTTCGTGTCTCGGACACCCGTTACTGTGTTTGTTTACATTATCGCTGGTCGCTGAGGGTCGGGCAGCCAGATTCGCCACGGGATGCCTCCTGTCCTTTCTATTTTTGGGCTCCAGTCGGCTAGGGGGGATTAGTGATTTCACACATCATTTAGCCAATTACAAACATTTCGAAACTTTTCGAAAAAAATGGTATTCGCGCGAATTCACTAGTTAATTCAAAGAACAGTCCCAACATGCACCCAACATTCTGCAACATACATTACAATACCCGGAGGTACAAAATCTACGATTTTCCTTGTTCAATATACATTTTGTAGTGACTATTATTCCAGAACTCCAATCAATCCACCTATTCAAAGATTTATCATAATTGCAAATGAATGTGGAAAATCAAATTCCAAAAATTTTTACTACCATACTTGGAAATAATATCAGAGAATCTATCATTATTAAAGGCAACACTGAAATCTGCTTGTGCATTATGCATCAAACCCTTAGCTTCTGAACACGTCATTGAGCTCAAGACAATACAGCTTCTTCACGAAGCTTTTACAGTTTAAAAATGGCCTTCTCTTGAACATCTTCTGCTCTATATTGTACAACAGATTGCTACACAATCAGACATAAAAATCCAACACAAATGATGTTTCACCAGACTGGATAGAGATCACATTTGGCATGGTTGGTTACACATTTTAGCTACAGGTACACACATTTAGGTAATCTTCATCTTCTATATATCTACACAAGTCATCTTTCACATCTACAAGTTCCAGAAAGTGCATGTTACCTTTGCGGATGGTTGCATGTATCCCGGCATGTTTAAATCAGTGGCGTGAGCCTGCAGACTAATGATGGCTTCTCTACAGTAACGTCTCCTTCTGCCTCAACCAGGTTTTATCTGAGCTTTTATCTTGTTAGGGCTCATCCACTCATGTAACATTCAAAGGGGTGGCTGTCTGGAACCTACCATTACTGATCCAAACGGGGCCTTACGGCTAACACTGGGGCAGTAATGTAATGCTTTACAGGCATGTATGAATCATGATTGTAACATTTTGATGCCATGTTTCAGTGAGGGTGATCGGTTTCCATCTACTGTTGCACAAGGGTGAAGAGGTAAGGTGCCCTGAGTCCCTCCTGCTGCACAGACATCTGCGTACCAGACAACATGGCTCCCACTAATGGCCTTGTCTTCTCTTAACTCCATTAAACTTTTATAGATTGCAAACTTCCCGTCACCTTTGGTGAACAGCGTAACCCTTCTAGGGTCACCCAGCAACAGAATTTCACTTACAGATATTCAAGTTATACATACGCAAACATTGCAACAGCAGCTTCGATGAGTACATCTTGCTTCTTTTGTGAGTTACTGATTTGTGCAAAGTGAAGACCCAAGATTATGAATAATATGTTTAGGAGAATTATTGCTGTTATGGTTGGCTGTAATTTGGGGACTCTTCTTAAGGAATATATTACTTTTTATTAGGTCTGCTATAATCAACAAGGTAATATTGAGGAGACCAGTTTGGGGATATCATCATTAGTATTATCTCGTTTTTTTCAGGACTTAAATTGCTGTAAGTTGCAGATGAAGGGTATGAAACAGCCTGGCTATGTTATTGGTAACTCACAATTGATAACATCTCAGCTCTGCGACAATCAACAGATAATAAGCCATCAAAGTTTAATGAGTGTTGGAAGCAGCAGTAAAGGGCCTTCAGGGGTGCTGTATGTCACCGAGCTTCTGGTCTTCCACATGTCAATGTCATTATCACACTACCATCATTCAACACAACTTTGGGCCTCACTTGTCTTTAAGAACAAGATCCTCCAAACTGTTTAAAATTCTGTCCATGTCGTGTAGCGAGCCAGAGAAGTCAGAATCGGTGGGCGTTGTCCTTCAAGCTGTGGTGAGTGATTAAGTTCCTAATGCATATTTCAACACTGCTGCCGGCCTGATTGCGAGCCGGGTGCTGTGTGAGTTCCATTTCGTTCTGCTGGCTTGGCACTTGGCATTTTGGAGATAGGAGAACGAGTGATATATGAGGGAAGATGTCATCTGTGGAATCTCGTGAACTTCATTTCTTGGGCTGTTTTCCAATTCCTGTCATGTTCACATCCATTCCCGGTGAATCCCCATAAGAGTAATACATGTATGTACTGTATTATCATGTAACTTTTAGATGGAGACTTATGATAATGACATTTCCAAAAGCCCCATAATCCTGATTCATCACATGGGAAGCTTTGCAGCTTTCTCACAACAAATCTTGAGAAATTTTCTGAAAATAAAACATCTGTCCTACAGATTACTGATAAATCATTTAATGGAAAGTTTTAACTCATTTCAAATATGCTTTTCAATTCAAAGTATTCCCACCACTACTTTTCAGTTGTTTTCAATTAAATGAAGTTCCACAATAGTGATGGGCTGGATTAATGGCTCTTACATTATGAAGAGGATTATCAATGAAGCAGATGATATCATCACCAGTCCTGAATACTCTACTCCACTCAACTGATCCCTAAAAACGTATCACATTTTAAGCAGCTCATCCCATCTCAGCATCTTTATCCTCCGTTGGAAAGTCCAAATCGAGAGTAAAATCTTATCTGTACTGTGAACATCTCTGCTCCCCTACAGAGAAGATTACCTTTCATTCATCTGTGGGTTTAACTAGGTGCTTTTCACACGTCAGATGAGATACTCCCACTGCTTCAGGCATTGTGAAAACTGAACATTACAAAGAAACTTTTATGGCTTCTGATTCGCATTGTAGATTTCAGTGCGCACTAGCATAAAGACATCCCTCTAGCATAAATGTTTATCCTATTCCCAGCTTCCATTTCAATATGAGTGCTGGCCTTAGGAAGTCGGCTATCCTGCATCCATTTTACTAGACAAAACCTTCAATGGTACACTTGTACTTTCACTCCAGTTGACATTCTGTTGGGAGCCAGTCAGAGTAGGAAATTCCATGAACGTTCATCTTGACATTTGGCTGAAGGCAAATGTATTCTCTCAAACTGACCTCGTTCACACACCGGTAATCCGTTTGCATCTTTCCCAGAATCTCATTCCGTTTGCTGTCAACTTACCATAAAAACCTAATCCTTTAATCTAGCTCGCAGGAACCCTTCCATATTACTCTCGTTATCTCCTGACTTTGAAGGAAATTGCCAAGATAATGCCCCGAGATAGAGAGTTGCTTGGCAATTCCATACATGTCCAATAGCCTTGTAGGTTTACCTCTGATCTTTACGTCCATCATCCTCTCCTTGTGGAGCGGCAGTTCTTTGTGTTATCTTTGTTCTCAGCCTACTCATAAATATACTTACTCCAGGGAACACCTTCTTCTCATGGGCTATTCTTGGCTCTACATCTCAAAGTTTTCCATCACAAAGTCTTCTGAAGATCAGGAGAACTTTCTTCATGTCTTTGCAACTTTCTTGTCTTCTTTCTATTATACTCCTCTTGTAGTATACGGCTCCTATTAAAGCACAATGACTACTGTCCATCTAAGGATATTAAGTTACTGATTGAAAATATTAGTCTTCCTATTTTGCTAGCTGCCATGAAAAACAAATATTGGTACATGTGTATGTCCTTTGCAACCATCTAAATAAGGCCGCCATTCCGTCAGAGAATTTTAAGCCAGCAATATTTCTATCAACTTTTCACCCCCAATAACAAAAGAATGATGCAGTCCATCAGCTTAATTCAGAAAGGTATCAGTGAATCAACAGAATAAAGAGACAGGATAACTTAATTTCCATTAGGTGACTGAAGCGGTGAAATTGCATTACCATCCCTTATGTCATCCGCAATAATGTGATGAAAGTCATTCACGCCTGTATGGAAGAGGACACGAGGTGGATGGCATCAATCAGATTTAAGCTAAATCACCGAGCTGGAATTGGATTGCCCTATGTGTGTATTGCATCAAAGGCACACACCTTGTAACATCAGAAGCATTCGATATACATGTCTCAATTGACATTTGCTCAGCAAGGCAATTCAAATACTGAATGTTTTGTTTTTTTCCCCATTGACAAAACTGTCAAGTTTCAGTACTACATGTAGATTTTGTGTGTGAATTGCAGGTTATATGTTGGTATAGACAGCCCAATGTGTTACACAATCCTCTTCTTGGCTGTCACAAGCACAAAAGGCAAGTATTCATAAACTGAGTTACTGGTAGCTTGAACAGCAGCACAGGCGCTGACAGAATTGGCTCCTAGGATAGTTAGTCTTTATCCTCTCCACAAAATAAAAACTCAGGAGCTAAAATAGGTTTGGTAACCAGGCAAAGTTAGCCTGACAGAGACTCCAACTCACCTGCTCGAGGAGTTGCCGTAACCTCTGGAGCTGAGCCTCCAGCTGCCTGTTGTGGTCCTCCAGGATCTGCATGCGCGCCTCCAGCCGACCCTTGTGCTGCCGCAGCAGCTTGGCCTCGGCGATCAGCTCGTTGTCTCGGTTCACCTCCGACTTCGGCTCGGCCTGCGGAGACGGCTGCTGCTGCTTCTGGATTTTCAACCGCTCGTACTCCATTTGTAAATTTCTGCCGGGAAAAAATACAGCATTCCATTAATTACTTCTGACCCTATTCTTCTCACTTAAATAAGATACATGTACTATGTAGTCTTACTGAAGAACCGTCCAAACTGTTCTCAACAGATGCAACAATAGTTGCGGGAGTAGCTATGGTCTTAGGTAAGGTCTTACTGATGATATTGATACTAAAGAGACTGCAGACATGACTACAGAATAGTTAATTAGCTAGTGTTCAAAATCTTGTTAGTTCCATGTCTTTGTCTGTGAAGTTTGAAATCGTCTTTTTTTCTCTAAATACAGGCTACAGCAGCGATTGGTGTCTATTACTGAAAAATGTAAAGCACTCTACATCTAGTATCTCTACATCTACATCTACATCTACAGCTCACCTATTCTCCTCCTCCAGGTCCTTGATCATGGCTTCCAGCTCCGCCCGCTGCTCCTGGTCAATGGCCACCACGATCTGAGCTGGGCTCTTTGGCTGCAGGCGGAAAAAGGGAGGAAAATGTTACAAAACACCAAAACTTCAGTTCAACAGGATTTGGTGTTATGATAAAAAAGAGGTTTGTTCATATCAGAGTAGATTAAGTTTGCTTATGCCAGTCTCTGATGTGGTCATTAAAGGCAAAATGGGCAAGTGGGTACTTCTCAGTTTAAGATGCCAAAGTCATCATTATGATTCCATCTTTGAAAGGCTCCTCTAGTAATATGTGAGTATGATGAGCTTCTAAGCTGTTAAGACTTTCGATAGTTTCATCTTCTACATACTGTACACATATTAGTGAAAAGCTTTCTTTAGTAAATGTAATGAGTAGTTGGCTCCCAAAGGATTCCTCAACTGCAATTACTTTCATGTTCAGCAGCAATAACCACGCGCCCCCTACACCAGACCTAATGAGTTGGTAGTTGATAAAGATCCCCTCTCTATTATTATCCTGCAGGATTTCAACAGAACCCCTGCCAGTCTCATCACAGTTCCAAATGATGGTTTTTACATAGAAATTGTGAACCTTGTTTCAAGCAGCCTGAATTATCTCCCTGCAGATAACAGCTCAAAACTAGAGGAGCCAATCTAAAACCCATCGGAAAACATTTTACATGCAAGTTGTTTCCCCTCCTTTCATCCGTGTGGTTACAAATTATATAGTCTAAAATTATCCTTGCTAAACTGCCACTGGAATTAGTCCACACTAATCTTGCTTGCTGAATGCGTATCCTTCAATGAATTACTGTAACAGGTGCAGTATATTGAGATTATAATCACTGCATTGGAAGTGTCATAACGAACGTTATTGTATCAGTAAGCAGAAAGTGGAAAGACCTTCCTTCTTACACAGCAATTTTCATCAAATTTCATTAGCCAGCAGTTAATCCAGTTAGGCTTTCTCCCTAATGACATTTCAATGTGAGAAAGTGCTTGCAAATCATTTGCAGGATGATGCATTTTCATCTTGCTTGAGTACTTCTCTCGCATTTTATTAGTTCATATTAATTTGTGCATACTGTATGCTGAAATGTTGCCAGATTCTTACTCCCATATACATGCATAGCCTGGATTCATGACAATGCACTAAAGAAGACATTATAGATTGGAGAGAAATGACTCTTACATTATTGCTAGCGTATTACACCGTATGTAACAAAGACATACATCGTAAAGTGAATAATCCCAAATTATTGGCCACCTGCCTTTATATTACAGTGTTCTCCATTATCATCAAACAATTTCATAATATGTACTTGTTATTGCGGAGTACATTGGATGTACTCTCACTTCCTCCTCATAAAACAGATAAGCCACACCGTACATCACAAATATCGGTTTAGCAAAGATGAGGATTTATGACGATACGGGGATGCCAATGCTGTTTATTAAGTGTCAGTGGCAGTCCTGATACATTTCACACAAATCCACCTTTACAATGACGAATACACGGCAATATCGCGTAGCCGCATCACTTCATTTCCACGGGCTCTACAAATCCGATCATCCGTCTTTGTCTCGGTCGATATCATCCCTGAATACTGGATGGATGTCTGTTCCTATTGTGTGTATTGGCAGGGACATATTCCCCTGTTGCTCTACAGGAAATGGGATCTGTCCAAGCTTTATAGCAAATATCAGGTGGTATTGAGTGGTGAGCAGAGAACCTTCTGTCTTATAATATACAAGTGTCTATGAGACATCCCTTAACTATAAGACACTGGAAACTCAGGAAAAGGTTCACATACTAGAACCATTGTAGTGTTGCTTAAGCTCGTCCTATTAAATGCAAATGAATATAATAACAGATTTAGAGGGACTGAACAATGAACACTGAGATATAAAATTACATGTAGAAAACAACATTGAGAACAGATCACACTAACTCACTCACCATCTAGGATGTGATTATTTATAACTGGAAATTTGGAAAATGTTATTGAGCTCAATTTTGGGTTCTTGCTGGATGTACAGCCAATGTTCACATGTCAATTGAAAAGCCATGTTTCAATCTATAGTACTGCATTGTTCTTTCTGTTCAAATCTATTGGACTTAACATTGATTTTAGCCTTTCCAAACACCAGTATTATCTGTGCCAAGACAGAAATGTGGGAAGAAGTAGAGACTCACCACTCCTGAGTCTCCTCCCAGACTCTGGCAATACTGCTGGATCAGTGTGTGCTCGTCCTCCCTGGAGTAACAACAAGGCAGACATGGGTGAGATTTTTTTAAAAGGGAGATAGAAAAGCATGGTTATTTCAATCATTCTTTTTACAGAACAGATACTTTTGCAGGCTCTCTGGTAGGGTAAAAATGATAATGATTTATATGCAAGTGTGTGGTCTAAATAAAGCTAACATACAGTTAAGACACAGAACTTGTACAAGCCCCTACAATGTTACGGAATTAGAATCATCGATGTAACAGTAAATGTTAGTCCCTGCTGACAAATATAAGCATCTCAATATAAAACCCTTTCTACTTGTTCCTTTATCACCAAACTTTGTGAAGTTGGAGTTACATGATAGTACTCCATAACAGAAGGGTATTCCATCATATCCTGTACAGTTGTACATTTCTACATCCACCCAAAGTGCACACTCACAAAGCATGGCACAAGCACCAAGGGCACTACTGTACACATTGAAAGGCCTGCTGTTGCGAAGTGCTACCCGACGGGAGCAATAACGGAAATAGCCAGATAAAACCAAGCTTTCCATGATGACCTTGGCAAAGAAAAAACGGCCATTACTACGGGAGAGCTCCACTTCATGAAAGAGGGGAAGGCAGGAAAATGGTCAGGAGCAGATTACAGCTGATGGGCAATCAGTTATCTCTGCAGGTTAATGCACAGGTGCACACCTGACAGGAATGTACAGTTTGGGGGAGGGGGGGGAGTGAAGAATATGCCATATATGCAAGTGTGGTACAGTTCCAAGTGTTCCTGTAAATTTCATGGTGCATTTGAGGTCTTTAGCATGGCTTTTTATCATGTACATGTACATGTAAAATATATTATACTACATAGGTCAATAAGTCCAGAAATCCCATTATCAAAAATCAATGATTTCCCTTTTAGAGAAGAACTTAAAGATTGTGGTAGTTTCAGGCTATGCCATAACTAGTATTACCTATGGTCTGCTGTTGCAGTCTGTTTTGTATCAGAAACAAACTCTTAATTTCGCTGGCATTTGACAAATCCAGTACAAGTTTGCAGACTCACGGAATATAAATAATTGAGTAATAATTGGTCCACGAATAAAAGAGAAAATTGAAGGTCAACATTGCAATGAAAGATTAATGGTTTCATGGTCAAAACAACACAAAAACAACACATACATTGGTATGGAAGATAAAGCTTAAAAGTTAAAGATATAGCTAATAATGAGATGGTCCATATGCCTATCCCAAGAAACTGTGAGCATCTAAATGACAAATTTTTGCATCGATCTTTCCAATGGCCCTAAGACCTTAGCCTCATTCTTCCTGCTCACAATCAATACTCAGCTTCTGTTCCAAGTCTTCCACAGAAGCCAGTTAAATTCTTTCCATTCTTTTTGCAAGCGGACACTAAAATTACTACTGCCTGGTTCAGTCCCAAGGACATCTCCACAACAGGCAGTCCCAAAGGAGCTGTTACACAAAAACAACACCTGTTCATAAAATCTCATGGTTACAATAGGAATTAGAGGCACATAAAACATGTAATATAAATCTGGTATCATCACTTACATGTCTGAAGAACTGCTCATACTGTTCATGCTCTGTTCTACTTCAGCCAACCTGCAACACAAATACAGAAAAAAAGGTCAGATAGGATATTCCTAATACACCTTCCACAACAGGCAGGGTACTCCTGAAGCAATCAATAGGTGGCAATTATTCAGAGGATGGAAGTCTTCCCAACGTTGGTGTGCGTGTTGTGTTTGCGTATCTCGGGAAGACAAGACGTGGGTTACCAGGGAAACGGTGACGTACAGACCGTCCTGAAGATCTCCGTGGGTTGCTCTGCTCCAGCTGAAGTGAGAATGGTCTGATAGTCACATGCTCCTTGCTGATCAACGCATTTATCTTGCTCCCCAGTCGCCAGAGTCGCGTGTAATTGAATTTTATATGTGGCCCGGTGATGTATACCACCATATGCTCACCAGTCCGTATGGGCCATCATCGCTCATGCCAACAATGACAATTTTCTACCTCATGCAATTTCACATTGTGTCTCAATCTTCATGTCAAGACTCCACTAATGACAAATATTCACTGTACCATTTTATGAATGAATCTAATTACACATACAGGTCAGTTTGCATTATACAAAATATAACAAATCATTACATAAGCTGGGAATTTCAAAAACCATTCAATATTGTCCTTGCAATATCCCCCATGCATGCATGAAATTCCCAATAATCACATATAGAGGTCATGAATAAAATATTCACAATACTGAGAAGTATTAGGTGTAACAATACCAACAGATCATAAAGTGAAGATTTTGAACAAGAAAGTATCCTCCATACACGTACCTGTTGTCACACGAACTTCTCATGTTGTAAATTATGAGTGCGTCATTGAGGATCTTACAATGAGCTCCAATATCTTTCCTTAAATCCCTGACTCCTGTCCGTGATTAACTGCCGTGTTTCTCAATTAACTAGGACTCAAACAATTAATCCCAACACTGATTTCATCCTCAGAAAGTTTCCTTGGAAGTTTTTTTCTGGCAGATTGCTCTTTTGAGGAGGTTCAGTCCAGCTGGAATAGTGTACGTCAATGTTCCAGTAGAGAGCATATAGGGAATTAGGGAATGCCCAAGGGAAAAACCACTGGGAACAGAATGATTCAGACATCAACATTACTGGAATTACTTTTGGTCATCTTGTGAATGACTAATTGTATTGTGCTGGCTTTTATTCCCGATAAATGTGTTAGCAGTTTTAACAGGATTTGCGCCATTCTGCCCACACAAGCGCACTCAATTGTCTGATGTTCGGAGAGGGATGGATTTTAGGAGGATGAAGGGGAGGTGATTAATAACTATGTTTGTCTGCTGGCTGATGGGCAATTCATTACAGTTAATCTGGGTGATGGATTATCCGGAATTATGTTGTTACTGCGGCGTACGGAGTTAGCATGCACGGTGTACCACACGACCTCTGCAACACGACCTCCATCATTCCCTCATTAGCATTCAGGAGGGACAACGCTCTCGTCGTTCGGCAGCCACAAATTCTACACCGAATGTCAGGAGGCAGTGTGTTCGCAAAAACGGAATGATAGCTCGTCAAAAGCCCCAGGAATATGTCCCAGTAACGGAGACCCTTCAGATGAATATCATCCAGCTGAGATCAGGAGGAACACAGAAGGTTTCCCGCCCTGGACACTGCCCGAGCTCCATGACTCCGATCTTGTGCACCCTACAAATCAATCGATCACCCTTCTACTGGAGGGCTGGCCTGATTACTAATTGGGATGGGGGGACGGAGGGGGTAATAAAATCCGGGAAATTGTGGCTGAACCTTGCAGGAAGGGTGCTTGAGTGATAAACACAGCTCTGGGCATTCCTTCGCGATGCATATTATTCTGCACACATTCTGACCCAGATCTTTTATAGTAAAGCATATTACCAACATGATTCTAATCGTTGACATTTAAGTACATTCCCAAACATGTATCTGATAACTTGGGTACATGTTTAGTGATACATTTTGTCCTGTGATCAAGGCTACACAATGTTTTGTTTTTCTCACATCGAGGGCTTTGTAATATATAAAATATAAGGTTGTGTCAGTTAACATATGTTGCATGCTTAACTACAATGTACAGCCGGACCGCTAGAATGTTAGAGGAGGTTGCGATAAGGTGTAGATGAAAGGTTGACGTACCTGCTGGCGTACAGCTCCAGCCGGCTATGCATGTCCTGAGAAACAGCCTGCTGCGGCGAGGACGACGGCCTGAAACAACCGGGAAACAGGCGACGTCTTAGCTTCTCCAACACCATTTCTAACGGATTACCTCACGCGACACGATCTATCACACAACACAGCGCCCTTACTAAACCCTTCCTCACGCCGTGCTACGAATTCCCAACACAGTCTTAAACACAGCGTATGGTTAGAGGGATCGTAAGCGCGGCCTAAATTTCCCGGTGGTCACCAAGCTCTTGCAGAAGGCAGACTAACTGAGGGGTGATTTCTGGCATAAAAGCAATCACAGTGTACATATGGCGGTAAATCTTTTGTATGCTCAGAGTAACATGAATCACTATAAGAGACACATGATTAGATTACCAAGGAACACGTGCCTGGAATTTGATCCGTTTTTCTGATAACACAAAAGAGTGCGGAGAGAATACAAGCATGCCAGGAGTGAGAGAACAGCACCATGACTTAACCACATGGCACACATCTCTAAGACTTGTTCCATCGACAGAAGCACGAAAAATTTCTACCAGTCAACTACGAAAAAATTCATGAAGAATGAAGTCGGCAAGAACGAAGTATTAAAGGTCAAGAAAGGTTAAAAAAGAGGATGTCTCTAGACTTACACAAGGTGTGTACAACCCCATGCTAGTGTCTGAGGGTCCACGAGGGCCGATGGTATGGGGGATAAGATTTCTGTGTTATATACCCTCCTCAGTCTTCCCCATTGGTCGTGGGGCATTGATTTTAATCACACGCCCACCCACCCGCGAGCATCGAACGTGAGGCGCCTGCACGGGATGGTTTTACGGCAATGACAATTGCCGTCGCCAGGGGTGATTGATCTCACAGATGCCTCTTCCCTGCCGGCTTGCACTGATTAGAGGAGCGAGCAACGCTCCAGTCCCTACTATTAACCAATAGGAGCTATGAATTATGCATGAGGAGAATTGGCGTCTTTCTTTATTGCCAGTGAGACAGCATGTCTGCTCTGGATTCTCCTTCCCTTTGCAGTTTTAATGAGGTAACGCTGGTGAGAATTCTCCTGAGGGTTGAGATAAAATATTCAGCATGAAGCCAAAATGGCAGCAGCCAATGGTCTGTCATGGGTCGGCATTATTGTCAGAATTGCTGTTTACGACGAGTCATGTCTCACTTGCACCATAACAATACATCAGGACCTGACCCTACATACATGTATCTTCACTTTGTATGCATGGCATGTACTGGTTTCCTACTAAGCATTCAGGCTTACAAAAAAGCATGTAAGCTATCAACAGTGCATAATACAATGATGCTGGATATAGCGATTGACATTTCAGATTGCGTCCACTATCTTTCATCAGGGACTGAGATCCATTTGCTTAATTCAGTTTGTATTATGAAATATTCTACGTGATATTCTTACAATGAATTGTCTCCATTTGTAAGCAATAAAGATTATCCCAAAAGTTTTTGTTTTGACTCAATTTACTGTAGTTTGGCAAAAGTTTAGAATCCACTTTAGGAAACTGGAAATCAATGCAAGTAGTTTAGAGTGAGACCTGCTGGTCTGGTAACCCTGTAAATGTTATGGCAGGAGTATCATACGTTACAAACAACCCTTGGCCCATCCCCGAACAAGATCCATCCCACCAGCACACTTAATGTAATTGGTTGGGTAGACAGGGGTGAGGGAAGTCATCTCCACCCGTGGAGGGGAAAATTGACAATTTGGGGCTGACAGAAACGTACTGGAGCCTTCACAACATCTTTCTCAGAAGCAAATGACCCAGACAAGGAAACTGTGGGCAGTTATGTCTCAACCTAAATATGAAAAGTACAAATTTTACGATCTAAGATGGGTTCCACTGCCGTTAGAGGGATTCCTTAAGAAGTTAACTTCTCTTTATAGTCAAAATAACCAATACAAATTACCCTGCGCTGCATCGAGAACGATTTATTGATTGCTTTTGCAAGTTGCTTGTGTGATTTGAATGTGCAGTAAATAAAAATGATCTGACACTGATATAAAGTTGAGTAACTGGAGTCAATAGTATTCAACAGTCAATGGCAAAAATCAGTCTTGTTCATTAGAACTGATATGTGTGACAACAACAATTGAAGATGGGCCTCCTTTTTCCCTTTCCAGTCCAAATAGTAGAAGACATAAAAATACCAAGCCAAAAGACTTGGTAGCGGATATTGACAATGCCTTAAGGGAAATCTTTGACACACTTTATTCAACCAGTAATAGTTAATGCCAGGAGGCAGCTGTCTGTGTGATTTTGCCAGATTCTATTACCCACAATTCCCCAAGGCTTCTTGGCACCAGTGGAAAATTATATCTCCGATAACAGAAGAGACCTTTTGGACTGCTGCGCATCAGAACAAATTTGCAATCAGTTCGACTAAAGTGCATTTTTGAAGCCCATGTCCTTACCAATGCTCTCCAGGTATTGAGTGTATTGGAGCCTACATTATGTTCTTTCAGGTTACATCACAGCCTGAGGCAGTACACCCACCTTGATATCTCCAGAGACAAGTACTGCTCTCTGCTAACTAAATATTCCATTGGTAAATGCCTGGCAGGGTTCTCCAGGGAGTAGAAGCATTAGACCATGTAATTATGGGTCACAATACGTGATACCCAAGTAGAATTTGCTTTTCAGACTTAGCAGATAGAGGTAGAGGATTTATGGGGATATAATCCTTTTCTGTGGATTACAGAGTCTGAGAAGTTTTGATATCTCCAGAGAATCAAAGACTCAAAGCCCCAAGACATGTGGTTCTACTAGGCTTCTACTTTTCATTCTCTAGTAGCTGTGTCTACAAATTCTGAAGTGTAAAATCTTTTTTCAGTATGCTGAGGAAATTGCTGGCTGACCTTGACTTTATACTATACAAGGTTTGATCTTCCTTGTTTTCTAGTGCATTCTCTTGATTGTGAAGATACCAATGATTATCAATGCCTTCTCTTTTCTAGTGGTGGGATGTGTTTTCTATTAAACAACTTACTGCCGCTCTTCTATATGAAGATCTCGAGGAGGCTCTTCTCTGTCTGGTGTTACTTGTTCGTATCGCCACAGTACCAAAGGACTGTAGGTTTGGGGGGAGGGGGGGAGAACATTCAGGAATACATAGGGAGCAGTGGAGGTCAGGTAGAATACAGAAAACAGTGGAGACAATAATAAGAAGGTTGCCAGAAAAGAAAAGAAGTTTCTATCAAAATGGTTTAAAATGAGAATCGAGTGGAAAAGGATGAATTCAAAGCTGAAATTCCATTTCTTAAGAATTGTAGGGTTTATGAATATACCGGTACTCTTGCAAAGTAACCTATAATACATTGATAATAATTCATAGCTGGCAAAGGAAAAGAGTTACACAATGAATAAGGGGTGGGGATGGGAATTGACAATGCAACTCATAGAACTCTGGTGGGAGATGTTGGGTATCATCCTTACGTTTCAAGGTTGTCTCCCTCTAACACCGTCTGCACCGGAAGGTACCCCAGACGGGGGTGTTTTTTCAAGGATTTCTTGGACCTGAACTTGTTGCGGACGACCTTGGCAAAGTCCCGCACATCCTCCCCTGAGGTCGTCTGAGGAAAACACAAGACAGTCACAAATGTGATCAGAAGGGACCTCCACTGATAATCACTGATTACCTATGTGAAGATTTTTCTATAGCATTACTAATTCATGATCAATCATAAAACCATAATAACAGACACATAACACCAGGAGGATGTTTACATCCATTAGAATTACAGTAATGTGAGACTATTAGGTTTATGATAAACATCAGCATTTGTATGTGTTCTTGTGTACATGTATATGTATGAATTATGTAGTTCTGATCATTCTTCATTGTACAGCTAGTAGTAGTGCAAGGCAGCTCATTTTCTTTTCCATAGATGTGTTGGGCTCTTTTATGAGCAGAGGTTTGATACCTGAGACTAATGCCCAAAGCTCCTCAGCCATTGAGACAAGTAAGCATTCAATGTGAACATAAAGGTTGAAAAAAAACGACTTACAGCGGTGCAGTACTCCTGCATGGGGTGGGACAGCTTGTGTCCCTTGGCTTTCCTGCCCGAAAGGAAACAGCTCTGGCACATGTCAAAGTTGAAGCACCTCAAACAGCGATACCTGCGAGTAACATAAAATAAACAGGAACTTGATCAGATGTGCCAAATCATGGTGTCAAATGAAAATATAGTACACATTTTACTGATCAGTTACTGATTGATTTCTTGATTTAATTAAGTTTTGTCCCAATTTAGTCTTACATCTAGGCAAGGTCAGGCTCTGCATACAGATTACATGCTCAGAGTGAGCAGCTCCACATTTCAGTTTACGACTTAACTGCAGCAATATTACAACAGCTACACCTGTCACTCTATGCAAGAACTGCAGCATGAAAGTGTGAACAAAAGGATATTTCCTGTGACAAGGGAAAACTGAGAATCTTTAGGTAAGGACAAAAACTTCTTCACGCTTACCTAAATCCTAGAACTGAGTATTCTTTACAGATATTGCACTTGGTTTGGTATTTCACGCAACAAGGAAAACTATGATCCTTAAGACAAGGCAAGAAAACTTCTTCACTCTTACCTAAATCCTACAATTGGGTATTCTTTACAGATATTGCACTTGGCCTGGTGTTTGGCCGTCTCTGCTGCGGCTAGCCTGTGCAGGACAGGTAACCACACCATGGACTGGGGCTCCTGCTTCATCCAGTCCAGGAAATGGGCCGCCTCAATCTCAGGCTTCCCGCCCGCCCGCTCGAAGCAGCTGCGCACGCTGGGCTCGATATTGCTTCCGCCGAACGAGGCAATCTCACCTAGCTGACGAGGAACCTGGACAAGGAAAAAAGTTTCTATTTCAGTGAAAAGGACAATATTCCAATAGTTGACATAGTTTCCAGTACTGCTTTCCTACATGGCATAATCACACGACACACAACAATGTTTAAAATGAAAACATAGTAACACCTCCATGCTGGTATATGGCTTCAGTCTGCACTTAGTCTGTTTCAGGACTTATTTTATCACTCAAAAACGACTACATTCATAAACATATACCAAGCTTCTTTGAAAGGCAGTACAGAAGGACTGTACAGTGACACGAAGCCTTTCACCAGATCTCACCTGTATTAGATCATGCAGCAGTAACCCCAGCTTTCTCTGGTCGGCAAATCCTGTGGCCTCTGCTATCAACCTGAAGTTGACTAAAGAACGAAAAAAGGAATTCATATATCAAAATTGACTTTGACAGTGATGCATGGTTCAGATATTTTAGTATTTCACAACAAAGTTGTTGATGAATAAAAATGCTGAAGAATGGGGTTAGGATACTCACATCTGTATTTGTCCTCGAGATGTGCCCTACAGAGAGAGATGATCCCCACCTTGAACGATAGCACCCTGATCTTCCCACTCCTACCCCTGGAACAAACACACAACAAAACCAATGACCAAACTGTGGATAAATTATTACAAGTACACTAATGTTTCTAGACTAAACCGAAATGCTGTACCAATGAAGCCAAAGCAAAATAACAACTACCATACATACATGTACATGTTACATTGGTCTCTTCATACTTAATTAAAAAAATTGTGATTGTGGAGATTCCTGCTACAATTTATACAATGTATCAAGTAAATCTACTATCTCACTCTATATGACGAAACCTTTATCTCCATAACTTTTAAAGCTAAATCACAGCAGCTCCACAAAGCCATCTACCACTTACGTATCATACACGTTGAGTAACCAGTTCAGGCACATGTCTACGCAGAGCGGCACGTTGACCAGGTTGCCGTGATCCTGCTCCAGATTGTCGTAGATGGTGGTCAGACAGTTGATGATCTCGATCACATCCATCAGCCGGTCGTTCTGGCCCCGCAGACCGTGCTGGTCAAAGGCATCAATGGCGTTGTTCATGCTTAGCAAGTCCACTGGTGGGCAGGAGAGAGAAAAACAACAGGGGTTAGACTGTGCAATGTACTTTGTCAAAACAAAACTCCACAAAAACCAATGTGCATGTACTTGCAAATGTGAAGAAAGGGCAGATAAAAACTTTACACTGTATATTTCCATTAATAATTTTCCAAACATTTCATTTTTCCTAGAGCCTATTTCATCATTTAAAAGCTGTACTACAGAATGTATTTGAGACCTCAGTTATCGAAATCCAAGCACATTACTGGTAGGTCACTATCTGAGCACCTGGTAGATGTTTTACACTGTCTAAAAAGCTTAAAACTTCAATATTATCCTATAACTAGTATAAGGAGTAAAAGGAATTTCGACTTACAACATAGAGCCTTCTGTAACCTCCTGAGTTTCATGGCTGTGCGGTAGGCTGAGAATCTGACGTCATTCAAGTCAGCTGAAAATTAAAATACCATGACATAAGCAGTTAGCTAAAGTAACATAACTGGTATTATCATTGTAAAAAAATTGACACAAGGTAAAGCAAATATGTCAGCATTTGACGTTATCGATTTCAACAAACTGTGCAACAGCATTGCCTGATGGTTGCTACTGATGCCATCCACAGAATGCAAATTTGTACATAGCAGTGCAGCAGAGACATCTGGTGACATGCAAGCAAAGTGCAGTTCATCGAGACCGTACCTAATGATTGGAAGAGTTCTGTCATCTTGGGGTGGTCCCAGCTGGTTGTTTCTGTAGTATGGCTGTAAGAACAAACATGAAACCAACAGGTTAAGACAAACATACAGGAAAGAATAACATGAACATCCTGGTCTCCAGATGGAACATATTGAGGACACAGGTTTAAACAACTGTTTCTAAACTGTTGCAGAACTGTTTCTGTGTCTTTAGGTTCAGGTCAGTGGTAATGGTCAGTGCACAAGAGTCAAATCTTGAACAATATGGTTTTGAAGTCCTTATTTCAGTAAAATCAAAGTCTCAAAGACAATATGAAATGCTGTTAAAACCAAACTATTTTACAGTCTCTGTGGGTAATACTGGGTATACATGTAACCATCAGCATGAAAATGAAGTAAAATCTTTCTATGGATTTTCAAGTTGAAGGAAAAAAGACTGCTTCAAGATTTAACAGCAGTAGAAAGACTGTATGGCGACACTTACTTGATGTAGTATGGCACCTTGTTGGCAGCTACTGCCCTTTCCCAGGTTCCTTCCACAGAGGCTAGAGAAGAGAAGAAAACCATTATTAACTCTTATACCGGTAGTTCTGCACGTTTTCAAGTGTACTTACATCATAGAAGGGTCATCAAAAATATCCTGGTACTACATTCCTACCTTAGGGTCAGCAAAAGCATAATTTCCTGGAAAATTATTATTGTTCCAAGAAAAAATTACCAGATAACACACTTACAATATACATGTAGGTAAGCCATATTAGCCTCTGACCCCAACTCTTCTAACCCAGCAATCATAAATGAGTGTGAATTCCCCTGTCTCCACTACTAATAGACAATACCGTTAATGGAGCCGAATTAGCATGTTACAAGGTTGCAGATGGGAAACCTTATCACACTCTGACCTAAATACCAATTACTGTGCTAATCGCATTACGTGTGAAGGGGGAACTTAACAAAGCTACACAGGTGGACGGTATCCACACCACACAGGATGTAATAAACAAGAGATCTCTGCAACACCTGTTTTTCCCTTATGTGAACCACTAGGAGGGATTAGAAAATTGTAAAGACTTCAAAAACATTATGTAAACCATGTATTGATCAACCATTGATCTTTCTCTCTCACCTAGTTTTTCTGGTAATTTATCAATCTGATTTTCCATTTCATTTGGAAATGGAGATTGATTGATGGGCACATAAATTCAATTCTGTATGACAGAATCCTAAGTTTGTATAAAAGTCTCTTTCAGCTTACTCTATAATCTTATTTATCCACCATATTTAACAATTATTCCAAAAATTAGCCAGTATTTCGAAGCTTGTTTCTCTCAGTACATACATATCAGCACCAGTCAGCTGATGGATTTGACGCACTCTGGCATTACACCACTCGGTCTGGCCTAATTAGCCTGCTCACTAGTCACCCCAAACACACAGGTGGGCATGGCTGGAGAACTGGTGTTGACAAACAGGCAGCATACCCTTTGTGCAACTTCCAAGAAATGACTTCCAGATGTACAATGTAGTGTGTATTACATATGGATCTTTCTACACAGACTGTTGGTTCTTTTCATAGGTCAATTTGAATCATAACTGTTGATTGGTGTTCGGCTCAAACATTTTAGGCCCGACCTGTGAAATATGGTTTACCTGATAGGCAACAGAAGAGTTGTACAAGAGCCATGCATCATTTCCTATGAACAGATTTGTTTTGAGGATTACAAGTTCTTATGATTATGAGACATACTTTCTAAGTTTCTAAAAAGTCATCAATTTTTAACAATCCAGGTCTTATGATGCATGAAAAATTGGAGAGAAACCCCTAAAAAGTAAATATATAGCACACACATGCACACATCCACTCTCCCCAAAAGATTTCCAGCACAGTTAATGAGCACTCTGTCTCTTCTGCAGCTATGATTAAACATGCAGGCATGCCAGCTAATTGCCCTGTCTAGGGGCCCTGCCTTGATAACAGATATGTGCCACCGTGTCATCATTCTTCCACTCATTAATGCAGCTTTTCATACCGGAGATATAGCCCGTAAATTCTATGGTATGCCAATGGTAAGAAATCATCATTATTTTGGAATAGGCTTCAGATAGTGAGGCAGAGCTATGTGTATGTTTCCAACTGAAGTGCTTATACAGATGCCTTTCATGAAAAGGGAGTAAAGACATATATCTGTCAAAAAGGAACATGAAAATGTGCTATGTACAAACGACAATGGGTGAGCTTTAGATAAAATATCTTGAACTTTTTAAACCGTAACTAAATCCTAATGACAGCAACACCAAAAGGACAGCCAAGAAATCCCCACTTAGACCTTACAGTTTATGTGCTTTGCATGCAATACATACACATTGTATGTATATCCCACCTGGCTGATGAAATGGGTAGAAATCCTTACCAAACTGTAAGCAATTTGCTCCACCCTGTCTGGAACTAACTTTGCAACAGAATGCTGCCTGGTTGGAGACAGGTAACTACCAAACAGGAAGCGACAGGGTGTTTCTGACTGAATACCTCCGGGGTATCTTTCCAGTACTTACACATGGACAATGCTAGCCTGACAGGGGATCTCAAAAAAGAGAAACTTTCCAGCGAAATGAAAGGCTCCCCTCGGCTTGTCCTAGATTTAGGTACACTTCAGCAGGCGGCCCTTCCAACCAATCATTTGAAGAGTCAATCAAAGTATAGCTACTGTGACTTATACGGCTTCAAAACTTGTAACAAATGCTTGAGTGGAGGCTAGGCTGTTCCATTTTGGTTGTTTGTTTAAGGGGGACACTGATGTCAAACTACACAAAAAAGGTAGTAAAAGTTGGTTTTGTGCACGTGTGACACACACACATACACAAAACCACAAAAATCTTCTTGTAACAGTAAAAATCCTGACAATTTTATGCTAAGAAAGATACCTTTAAAGCCACTACATTTCCATTGCAGTTACAAAGCATGTTGCCAGGGGGCCCAAAAATCTTATCATTCTTGACAAGGTCAGACCTAAGTACATCCCGAATGCCATTAGAATTCATCCCCAGGTCTTGGGCTATGCCATCTACAAACCAATGGTACCCTAATGCTCCTTGATGGAGGTAATAAAATAAATGAGTCCCCTTACTAAAACAGGAAGTGCTGTGCATTGGGTTGGAAGTCCCTAAGTTGTACTGTCCTTTTAACTAGGGATAATGCAATAAGCCAGCTGGCTAACCTTGGCCTTATAATGTTAATGTCTGCAATGCTACAGCTGAACCAATGAATAAGTAAGATAAAGGTGTGGACTGACTAAACAGAAAAGTGTTATGAGTTTGATATGAAGTTTTATTGCCCTTTTAGCACTAGCTCTGCACACCTATCAGTTTCAGTTCTATTGTTCAGCCAGGTGAATACATCTCCGATCTAGACCATGACCTCAGATGATCCTTTTTTGTAGTGAACAACGGTCACATATGCAATGCTTGCAACCTTAACCAATAAATAAGTAAGACACATACATGCACTCAGTAGACAGTGAGTTGATTCCAAGTTCGTCTGTTGTCCTTTAAACTAGGCCTAGACAAGTGTAATGGCCGAGGACTAGTTGGGCAACCTTGCTTGTAATTCAAAGTATGCAATGCTCGCAACCTGAACCAATATAAGGCCTAGGAAAAATGTTGTTTCCTGTTTCTCGACAGATGCCAGAAAAAACTGTAAGTTGACTCTTGCAAGGGATATAAATTTTTGAGCTGCTCGACCTTTTTTAGCGACACCTTAATGATGAACTGTTGTAAATCGGTTTTCCAACATTGACATTGAAAATATAAGTGTCCTCATTTAAGTTTTACGTTGTTTAACTGTATTCTATAAGTTGGATCACTACAGATTACTTAAAAGATAATCCCTACCAAATGACCCTAATTTTTTCAGGACTGAAACAGGAAACACAACATTTTTTTCCTAGGCCTAAGTAAGATACAAAAGTGAACTCACTAGACAGGAAGTGTTGTGAGTTGGGTCCGAAGTCCCTGAGCGCCTCCTCCAGCTGCTTGAGCCTGTCCTGTGCCGACACCTGCAGCAGCCGCCAGCGCGTGTTCAGGTCCTCCAACCTGTAGGGCAGGATCCACAGGTTAATCCTGATGCACACCGTCTCACGGTGGGGCGCGTACGGACACTGATACCCCGCCGCGCGCCCGCTGGGAAATACCGTGTGACCAGACATCGGCACATCCCTGCCAACGTAGGGCCGAGAGCACGCAGCAGCATCGACTAGCCCGCACGGGGACCTGTTAGAAGATTGGTCAATTTGTGAAGGGATTATGGGGGGCTTTGGGCGAACGGACGCGTGGGGACAATCAAGCTATCAGGCATCCCAGAAATCCTTAATCAAATGGGGTCAAACATTACAACTCCGGGAGCATCTTCAGTCCGGGAGGGAAGGTCTTTATGGAACGTTTTGACCTGCTCACCCTCTAATTTGGTCCGGACAACGGGCTTATTAATTTTGGGGTGGATAAGTGGAAAAGGGACATGTTGCCCTTACTAATAGGCCGTATGACCTACATAAAGGAAATCAACCTGCGCAAATTAGATCATTGGCTGCCATAGCTATCTTTAGACATCGTTAAAGATTTACTTGTAGTGTTTTAAAGCTATTCCCATTTCTATTCAAGTCGTGTAGAGGAGCTAGGCTCTGATGGGTGGTGACTACTGGAGCGGTTATCAACTATGAAAGACTGAACCCTGGTTAGGAGACACCCAGTTCAGGTAAGGAGGAACTTGGTTGTAGTATTTTACTTCATCTCAAATTTGCAATCATCTACTCATGGAATTATTTCGCTATTTTTCATCAGGTTCCTTTTGTAGCAACATTCAGCAATTACAAAATACATAATGACACCTGAACACAGTTGTCCATCAATATCATCAGTCCAACCAATAACAGTAACACTACACAAATTTTAGCATTCCTAATTCTATGGCTTTTAGATTCATGTGCAAAGTCTTGTTTCCATTTTTTGTTTGCAATTGCATGTATCCTTTTTCGACAAGGAAGGGCAAGGCTGTAAGATTGGGCTATCGGAGGCAGAAAGAAAACGAATCGGCTTTTTGCTGAGCCTGATTAAGCAGGAGCGATACAGGCCCATCCCCAGGCCTCTACATGGCCAACAATTAAACCGCTGTTCCCGGAATGGGCTTGACATGCCCTTGCTATTGATTAGTAGGCAGCAATCACCACTCTGCCAACTGGAACTATAATCTTTTATTTATGCCGCACATTTGTTGCTTAATGGTCACTCTGCGCGCCGTGTGTTTCGAAACTGCTCAACACCGGAAGATTAATTATTAATCCAATTACCGCAAGGATTCTTGCTACCACTTGAAGTGAGCAATGAAAATTTCAGGGCAGTGCAAGGTATTTGCATACAGGGCAAGTGAGAACGCACTCCTAGTAAAGAGAGCATGCAATTTTAATGCTGCTCTTCCAGAAGAGAATATTGAATCTGACCTGCAGCGGGGGAAACATTGATTGCAGGTGAACCATGAAAATGTGCCGAGGGAAAGCCCTAGTCAGGCGAACAAAGTAATTTTCCCGTGCACAGACACAAGACGCGAAGATGTAGTCGGAATCCATCCAGTTAGTTCAACTTGGGTGAGTATTGTTCACCTTAAGATCTGGATATAATATGTTTTCAGCTCTTTTACGAAATAGTCCGCAAAACTAGATGCAAAATGTTTCTTAATCTATGTCTCTGCTTAACTCTGCATAACTGTGAATGTAAATTCAACGTTATTATCAGTTACACAGGTAAAATCTGGTGGGATTGTTGATCGCGCCTCGGTCATTCTTTGTCCTTCTTGAATGTCATAACTGGCCAAGACATACATTTTGGAGGACAGTATGCCATTATTCCATTCTACCACTATCCTATGCAAGCTTCCTTCGTAAATGCATCTGTTTTAATGACAACTTCTGTACCCACCTGTTTAGGTTGGAGCTGGACAGCTGGACATCCAAAGGTTGGAAACTGTTGGCCAGGTTGTTGGTGTAATCCACGTTGTTCTGGATGGGTGCTATTTGTGCCTGGAATGCCTGAAAAACACAATTCAACCATTCAGACATTCTACCCTTAGTGAAGGTGAACTTGAGTTAATTGCGATCCACTTTAAGTGTGAATTTAGCTGCTATGAAAGGCAAGCTATTCTTATAGACTAAGTGGTTTTAGGTACTGTACCTAAAATGTACATGGATATGCTGAAGAAATACAGCAAAGAACTGCTCATTACTATCATAGAAATGGCCAGTGACTGCTAAGTTTGTGCTTTGATGCCAAAAAAGTGAGATGAGGTCTTACCAGAATAGCAATATCCAAGAAGGCAAAAATGAAGAGACAAAAACGTTACTATTCAATGTGTATCATTGTAAAATGCAGACTAAATGCTTAAGAGAAATTCATCAAGTGATATCTTTCAAATAATATAAGATTTGACACTGCAAAGCATCTTTTATTCGATGTATATATATTATTATGAATGTTGATGCTGCATACATGTGTTAGAGATAAACTAAAGATGACTTATTTATATGAAAGAAGAAGTTTCCCACCTTGACGTCGTCGATCTGATCCTGTAAGTTGTCGATGATGAGGTCTCCGACCGGCAGCCATGACGCCTTCAGCGTCTCCCCCTCATGCAGCTTCCCGCTTAGGTCGTTCATCGCGTCGTGCAGCTGGCGCAATTTCTGTGAAAAAAGAAGAAGAAGAGAGTGATAAATTTCTTTCTGAACTATCAGCGCACAATGAGGGTGAGGAATTCTATCGGAGAAACGGGTGCTTGAGAAGTAACACCTCGGCGTTGCCTATCTCTTAACGATTGCAGTTTCCCTTCTAATGGCGGCTATTTGGACGCGTGCCGAGGGCCTTATTACTGCACTTCATGATGGAAAACTTCCATCCATAACCAGCCAATGTCAGAAAGCTTTTGTTAACCGCCCTCAAGGAGAGGCGACGTTAATTTAACTCCTTCAATTTCCCACGATTAATTGATGTTTGCCGCGAAATTAGTCCTGGGGGGATGCGGAAAATATTCGGGGAGCCACATATCATTTCAATATGGGGAAGGTTATATAATTATCCTTCAGTGTTCAACTGTTGAAAACACTGTGGTAATAAATTCTAACTACAAAATTTGATTTGGTGTTGCCAAACTGTGCTGGAATTAAAAGAAAGCTGACAGTTAGTCAGGAAAATGAGCCATCCTGAGATCGACTAGGACTACAACATTTTATTGATCCTCAATCGAATTTCCTTATCCACTTGAGTGTGCACATGGTAGGTCATGGGAAGGGTAAGTACCCGGAGCTGTAAACGACAACACCGGTGGGTATTGTATCATCCTACCACAACATGACTCTGCATATGTAGAGAGGAGAGGCAGCAGAAAGCATTGCCAAGACCTATCATCAATTTATGATCAATAAGATTAATGAATAGATTGTAAATTACCTTTAAGTGTCTTTGCCTGTGACTGGATTTTAGGCAAGGGAGTACTTTAAGAAATGGCATGGAGAAGATGGAAGTGCATGTATCAAACCTCCCCTATATCACAGGACTCTGCTAATGCACTGTCAGGCCATTTGTAGTCCCTGCAGGTGCATGCATGGTCTCTAACAGTCGTATCAATTCTGTATCATGTGCCACAGTTCAACAATTCATGACTGTTATTAAGGCTGCACAGGTTGATCCTTTCAAATACGAGCAGCCTTCTCGACTTTGTAATACACTTTGAAGAATGAATGAGGTTATTTGTAAACATTGTACCAAAGATAGGGGGAATTTGTGGTCAAAGAATTCAAACCCTGCAGTGTGAATTCCATTTTGAAGAAAAAAAAAACAAATTTGTCCTTCAGTCAACAAAAAACAACAACAGCACAGACCTCCTTCCCACCATCTATAATGGTTATCCCCTAGATCACCCTAATATCATATGCCACTGCTTAGCTGAGAGAAGAATGGTTTAAGCGAGCATTTGGCAGATATTCAATCTACAGGTCACCTTGGCAGAACGCAGCAGGTTCTGATACAAGCTCAGCAGGCTGCAGGAATGAACAAGTGGCCTCGCGGCTGGGTGGCAGCTTCTCCATAACCAATCCTCAAAGATGGTCTATACCTGCTAATGGTCTCGTTTGCAGGCTTACGTCTCCTCCGAGTATCGATTCGGGGCCAGTTTCTTCTTACAGAAGAAGATAACTGATGATTTTGACGCTAATGTTCAAGGCCACCATCATTTCTTTCACGGTAATGACTGAATTGAACTGATTAAATCGGGGCCACAGCTTTTCTGGATGGCATTTTCTGAGGAAAATGAGTTTCAGGCAACCTTTGCCCTACGTAAAATTGTTCTTCAGACATGAAAAATCAATGACCTAAGATTGACTTTGTAGACATTTAAGTTGAGGACTGTGTCTTTAAAGTTTATGACCTATTTATACTGGATGCAGACATTACAAATACTACAATCATGAATGATGGATTTCCCTCTGTCATTTACATATCAATTGAGAATCAGATACTCATTTTTATAGAGATTACACTTGTCTTCAGACTCATTCTCAGTCACCGATGAAAGATAGCAGATAATATCTGAAACGTCTTTGACTCTTCAGACTTTTATCCAGCTGCTTGATTTATTTGATATTAAATGATATAAGAACACACAAAATCTACCATGTTGAAATTCAGACCTTGAAGATTAGCTTGGGATAAGAGCTAAAGGGCATTTCAATAAGATCAAATTTTTATGTATTAATTTTATTCATTGGAATTGCAACAATGCATTAGGCACCATTGCTAATATCAATTGCTATCATATTCCAAACATACACATCTACGTTGACTACATTAACCCTGAATAAGATTTACAAATGTGATATTTTAAGTTGTCTTTCCATAGTTAATGTTAACAGTGTTACAGGTATCAAGTCAAACATTTAAGAACATAAAATGTACATACGTTCAAGACGTCGTCTATCCTCTTCTGCCAGATGTCCGACCTGCCTTGGAGCTGCGCCCACTTGTCTGTCAGTGTCTTCACTTGTCTCTTCAGGTTCCTGGCGATCTCCTTAGCCTGCTCTTCCGGCGTCAAACCAACCTTGTCTTCTTCTGTGCTCAGCTCATCACTGAGGCTTGTTGCTGTGGAGGAAAAGACGTCACCAAAAAAGGATTAAGGGTTGCTTATTTTAAAACGTTTTGACTCTTACATACACCATTGTCACTTACATCTAACACAGAACAAGATCACTTGGTCTGAACAACTTGAACATCATCCTGTTTGCTTGCTTGTATACTATAATCAAATAGAGTACAGTATTGAAAATCTTTTATGTCTTGTCTGATGTTGTTAAGATGACAAGGTCATAGGAAAAAATACCCTTCTGTCTTCTTTGCAATCATGATAGAACATAACTTTTTATCAAAAAGGTTTGTCCAAATCTTTATCACAAGCAAACTCAACATGAAGAAGGGAAAATGGAAGACACGACACTCCAAAATGCTACACTTCTACTACACGTATGTTGGATGGAAATTCACTCTGGAGCAAAGCAGATAGACTTACCTTTGTTTGGGCTGGTATAGCATTTCTAACCTCAATCAAAGGACATTCACAGCTGAAGCAAGATGACTATACACCATGTCGATGTTAGTGGATAAAGAAGAAGTTGTGGTTAGACGTGAGGACAGCAGAGGTAGCAGCAAACCGGAGGGAGAGTAACGAGAACATGACCCAACGTGGCAGGAACAGCAAAAGATACGGGAACTCCAAAAAGAATTATAGTCCAGCACTTTGAGTAAACTAGAATCCCCGAACAGGAAAATTATGTGTGGACTTCAGGTTTTGAGGTAAATAGAACAGACAGGTCTCAGACAGTTTACCTGGTAGCAGTCAATTAGTTAGGCACAAATGTACATGAAAATGATCTAATTGCAGAGAAAACTTGCCTGGCAAAGTCTGATAAAAAGCCAACGGAAACATGACTAGTGAGGTTACACAAATCGGTCCCTTGTTTTGACTGGCAATATCCTCAGTTTACTATGTGGTGCCAGTTTCTTAAACAGGGTGGCACTTGTGTCAGAAAGTACCAATGTCAACATGCAAGTCCCAGCTCCTATCAAGGACTTTTCTATACTGTTCTCGCTCTTATCACTCTTAGAAACACAAGTGAACTTTTTCTTATAGATCACAATATTTTTTAAAAAGGCATGACAAGGCTTGAAATTACTTCAGCTGACAACAAAAACATTACCCTGATAAACTATCTGAGACCTGTTGTTAAAACCTGGAAATCACCCCCAATTTTTTACATGCAAACGTCCAAAGTACACCGTAGATATTGGCTCGTCATGAACCACTGAACTTAGAAAAGGAGAGGTGTACAGGTTGTTGGATCTCTGTTCCGTGCCACTACCTGTGAGGTCAGACTCGCCGCTGGTGTTGAGGGTACTCCTGCTGTCCTCACCTTGCTCCACCAGGTACTCCTTACCCGTCTCCAGACTGGTCTCGATCAGCGGCCTCTTGTCCTCCACCGACTGTCGGAAGAGCTGCGGGGAGACGTACAGAAACATTTCCCTCAAAACCCGCTTCAAAAGGACGCACAGGTGTAATCAAAGGTGCGGCTGTATTAGCCCTGGCAGGGAAGGAAAGGCCTGTCGACTGGCTGAATTCCAGGAAGGCTTTTAGCACCCATGACACCAACTTGGGATCAATAAGTGATGAACACGGAACACTGACACAGACAGATGCGATTTCCTTGTCCTAAGCCAAGTGACTGGGGAGGACATATCTTCTCAATGGCATTTCCTGATCTAATCATTCTTTTACTGTGTAACATGGCTGCCAAACGGTGCTATTTAGTGCCATTAGAGCCATCATATCAAAGACAAAAACTTTAATGTTCTACCTATCCATACATATACAGTGATGCTATTATATATATTTATAGACTCAGTGAAGATACAAGTATCATTACAATTAATACATCTCATGATGTTTTACCTTCCGATACATTCAACAATGATCTTGCCACCTTTCCACCCACAGAGCTAGTCTGAGAATCTCAGATCACTACTACTTGATGTAATCTATCTAAAACAAAGCCAGCAAAACTGAACCAGATTTAACCAGTACCAACTGAACAGTAGTAGCTCTACAACAAGTCCTTACCTTGTGGTCTGCTTGCTGCTGCTGTACAGTGTTGAGGTCCCCTCCGATTGGCTGCATGCGCGTGAGTTCATCCTCCTTGATGGAACACCATTCGATCAAGTCCTGCAGGGTAATGAGCAGCTGGTTCCACTGCTCGATATTTGCCTCCAGTCGTTGTCTGTGGGAGAAGACAGGGAGACGTCCCAGAGTTAGTCCATCCCATCTATCACCCTCCAGTACAGAGAATAAATGGCTGCCAGGATGATCCAATTGCGGAGGTCGTATCTCATGATTATGTCTGTTGTCTTTATCAGACTTTGGTTCCGCTAAGTGCATTACAAATGTACCTACTCAATGAGAAGCTATCATCATTGGTTACAGTTGCTCTCATCATACATTGTACCATGGATTTAGGTCCCTAACATTTCCCAACCTCTCTTTTACTTAGTGAACTTAGATTCTCCTATTAAAAGAAAACACGTTTTCAGATTAAAATATATAAACTATCATACAAAGACAACAATTCACCAGTTTAAAGGACATTTAGCTATACATATGACTAAATGATTGGCCATACTTTGGTGAAGGTTAGTCATCCAGGTAATAAGATATGCCAAAAAACGTTACTCAAGCAACTAGATATGATTTTGGAAAGGGTCATCCAAAATCATATCCAGTTGCTTGAGTAACTGTTTTTGTGTATTGGCCATACTTGTTTAGGTTGCTTGCACATTTCCACCACAAACCATACATACCTGATGTATAACTTACAGATGATTGGGCAAGTATGTTACAATAAGTCCAGGCCTGTTTCTAGACTCTTGTACATATACCTGTACCTGTACATGTGCCTAAAATTTGCCTGTACAGCTCCACCACAAACCATACATACCTGATGTCCAGCGACTTGCTCCTGAGCGCCGTCCACCGGTCATTCATGTTCTCCAGGCGGCGCTGGAGCATCTGGGCATCCTCGCAGTGCTCGATGCTCTGCAGGATGTGCCGCCCCGTGTCGTTGAGCGAGGACCAGACATCTTGGTGAGCATCGATCTCAGCCTGCAAGTCCTACAGAACAACAGCAACAAGCCGGTGTCAGGTCTAGCGTCACTCTTTATGCTGGCCTTTCTGTCTCTAATTGATTGTTTATTTGTTATGATGATGACAAGAGTTAAGCACATTGAATCTTTCTCATTTCTGATACTGGATAGCCTATAAGCAGAAGCTGGACTGAACAACTTGACAACAAACATAATCATCATATGCTGAACATCAACAAAAGCTTGTCTCTTTACATACAAACAGAAGTAGAACATTAAGCTTAATGATTGTAACACAAGCAAAATGAAAAACAAAACAGCAGTACAAATCAAGCTACAGGACTGTTACACATCTACAAGCTGGCAGCTGCTACAGCTGAAAAGGGAACAGATTCCAGCGGATCAAGAAAAAACAACAAACTTAGATGATGTGAGTACAGTACAGAGTACTAAAAAAAACAGTGTTACATCCAGTATTACTACGTCCAGCATTACGTTTCGGCCTCGACTAGTATCAACCGTACTGAAACAAACCCATGTCCTGAGAATTCCACTAGTTAGGCAGAATGTTAACAACAGCAAAACCATACAAACCATGTGTGAAAAGACAACCTGTGAAGCTGAGATCGTAAACGTACTGCCTACAGTTTTTTGACAGATTCCAGAAAAGAGTATTCCTCTAGCCAGGCCTGTGGTATGTTGCTATGAACCTGTACGGGTGGTTGAGCATTCTGCACCACCAACAAACTGCCAAGGAAGATCAGTAGAGTATCATGACTCTATAAGTGCCCTGGAAGAACTTCTTAATCTCACCTGGGTCCTGTTACCTGACATCAAAGAATGGAGAGTAAGATAACCTTGTTTACTGTCAACATGGGAAAATATCACTCTCTCTTTAGGTCAGGTAAGCCTCATGTAATGTAGAGAAAGTTGTCAAGTCTTATTGATGGAGGGCCTTATTGATTGAGTTAAAGTACGATGGGCCTTGAATCTAATAAAGTGTAGAGCCTCTACCAATTATGAAATGCTGCCATATTCAAAATTGTACTGTACCTCTCACCATCTCTATCTTTACACAAATACTGGACAAATTCCTACATCATGACTTCACAAATGTCCTGTTGAAAATTGTTCTTTTCCCCCAAGACTGGATCTAAAAATAGTGTTAATGCTTGGTATGAGGACCATGTTGCTACTGGTGTAGCTGGCATAAGCCAGGCATTTCGCAAACCACAAATCACGCGGAAGTTGCTTTAATCCACGCTGTACCTCTTTTAGATTTACTCTGGCAGGAAAAACACAGCTTTGTTTTTTGTCATCACTGAGGCTGAGGCCATGCCACAAGGAACGACACAAGTGTGTCATTGTTTGGAGTCATATTTATCCCCCTTTCCTATGCAGTCTTACACGTGCCATGTGTACGGGATTGAACAGTGTCAGCTCTACTTTTCCTTGATAATACAGAGGCTATGTCAGGAATCTGTTTGCTTTTGAAATTAGCTTAAGCAGAGAATGCCTTGAACTTCAGCTTGAAGAAAGTCCCAATGGTCACATGCTTATACCACTGGGTGGGAGGGTGGAAGGCTATACCTAAAATAGAGAAGACAACCTATCATTTTTACTGCCTCACTCGCATACAATACTAAACCCAAGCTGACAGCATTCGAACTTCCCTATCTTCAAAGTCAGACAGAAATCCGTGACTCGTAACATTCTGCGCAGTAAAGTTCGTGTAGCGCCTGAGGATTACTTTTCCCTGTAATGTCAACATTCGGTCAGGGTCACAGCTTTTCTGATGGAGCGCTCTGACTTCTCTCAGTCGGGACATCAGTAACTGTCTGGATGGGTCTTGGCCAAACACTGCTGTCACAGAACTATAGCAATCTAGGCATTCCCGGAGGGTTCTGTCAAGACCAAGCAAACCTAAGTGGGTACAATGGACAGTGGAGCCTGCAAAGAGAAGCCAACTTGAATCCCACCTATGCGAGGCATGCGGGAATAACCACTCAAGCTGGCCTGAACTCGGCTCACTTCTTCACAAGCTATTAACAGGTGCTACACAGAAAACCCTGTGTGAAAGTAAAAGATCACGAGTGAGAAATGTTTGGGATTTCACTCGACTTTTGAGGACCACACTGCTCCTAACACCTGAGTCATCTATGTCACAATTGCCATGGCAACTGATGCAGGTGAGCCTAATGCCCCATCTTGGAGCAGTCTCTCTTTGAGCTGTTGCCGCGACAACAGATGCGGGGCACACGTAGGGTTAATCCTCCACCATTTAGAACGCTGCAAATCTTTCACAGGATGAATTTTAGTCATCAGTTAACCGGTTCAGGTTTCAGCCCGTCACACAATATTGCTGAAAACGACCTCCATGGATGGGAAAATCTGCTCCTGTGAAGTTGCACATTGAGTGCTCTTAAGCTGTACAGGCAGGAGAGAGAAAATAATTCTTCTCACCCCCCCTTCTCTTTCTGACAACCTGCCAAGTCTACAGTGATGTCAAGCAGCATTCCTGGCCCATGCACAATTCTTGTTTTCAGAGTCAGTACTGTCATTGGTGGGCCCGAGATGGGAACCATATGTTGATGCAACCCAGGATCATCACCTTGAGGGTTGGAATGAACTTGGGTTTGACCCTCATTAACTGTTGTTTCTCTTTTAAGTCTCAAAGGAAAGCATTCCGAAAGACTCTGGAGGCAAGGCCAAACCCTGGTTGAGAAAACTTTTGTGGCCCTTTGTAACATAGACACTAAATCATCAGTACTGTATTGCATTTATTTACCTACTGTCATGCGTTTATGTACAGCAGTGTGAAATATAGTATAGAAAACCAAAAGTTCTTGGTCTACAGTTACATTACCAATCTGCTGCCTAACCCAACAACCAATACAAATTTGATTCCAAATGGCTACTCCTCTGTAGACTGAAGGTTACCGGTAATAGTGGCTGTGGTTCACATACTTCCAAGAATTCATCCTCTTGGACTCAAGGTGCAAAATCATTAATTTCACAAAAGGTTCAGTAAATTCATAAACTTGAGTGACTTTTTTCCACATTTCTGAAATATGCATCTTACAAGGACACCAAAACCTTACTTTTGAAACCCATACAAATTTTCATCAACACCTTTGAAGATAATAAACACAACACAAATGTAACAGTTCCTCCCTAACCAGCAGGCATGATCAGCTATGATCTTGGCTGACGTTGTTTGTACCCCAAAGGCTCGGCTACCATCAACAGTCTCGGCCAACTATTTCAGGAAAGCCTGCTTTGCCTCAAACAGGCACTTGACCCTGTCACTTAATGTGCTCAAAAATGTGTGTTTACAAGTTTCCCCCGCTGCCTGAGGTATTTTGGCCAGGCCACAATTTAATGTTTGACTGGCAAAGGACTTTCAACATTTTGTTTCACCAAGGACAAACTCGTAAAAGTTTAGTACTGTTGACTTTGTGATAATGTCTACACGGCTGACAACCTACTCAAGTGACACAGGCCAAGTGTCAGAAAGCAAAGTGACTTTCCATTCTAAGAACTCTTCGTGCTTCATAAATTACACCTGCTACACAAGACAGGCCCAGAATATGAAACACTTTATCTGGATTGTGCTTTTTCAAACTCTAAAACTATCTTTCCAGATCTTTGTAGTAACTTTAAGAATGCAACTAAAACCTGT
This sequence comes from Branchiostoma belcheri, assembly GCF_001625305.1. Lineage (NCBI taxonomy): Eukaryota > Metazoa > Chordata > Leptocardii > Amphioxiformes > Branchiostomatidae > Branchiostoma > Branchiostoma belcheri. The sequence continues at coordinate 632,396 of NW_017804176.1, read as the reverse complement.
AGCTACTGATCATCATCATGAAAAGCTACTTGTAAGAGCATTTAGAAATTGGAACTCTGAAGTACGTAAGTAAACAGGCTTTAGAGTGATTGGTTTAGAATGTAAACAGCTCAAGAAAGGTGTATCAACAACTTTCCGCCCACCTCTGACCAAACCAGGATGCAAACAATGGGATACAGCAACAGAACAGGATACACTGTTATTATTGTTCTGACAACTTTTCCTGTTTTGTGTTGAAGTCTGAAGTATTTGTGATGCAATAAAGAACTGAAGATTCTGCCCAAACAAATTTCAGTGGTGACATGAAAATTGTTCCTTCACAAAATATCACTGCTTAAATATGAGTCTGTAATGTCACACAAGCAGATTATAATGTGCCATACTTTTGAATCAGGATCATAAATCAAATCCTCAAAGAAGTTCTGGTGTATTAAACCTAGGTTATAGCATTGTCTTACACATGTTATCCTTCAAATCCTCGCCGACCCTGACAACCAGGAACCAATTTGCACTACCGTTGGTACGTGTGGTCTCAAGGCCAGGAAGAAACACTGAAACTGTCTACAGTCTAGCAAGTTTTCTTTTCCACATCCCCCACTGTCCTTGTCCTTGACTTCTCTGACAAAGTCAGGAAAAACAACTGACTTCCTCCTGTAACTTCTTGACACGTTGGGAATTTCATGCAGTTTTTTGTGTGGCTGTTCTAAAGGCAATTTGTTCCTAGTTTTGTAAAAAGTAAGATTTGAAAATCTAGTATCCAGTGGCTTTACATTTTCCCAAACAACCATTAACTGCCGACTCTATAATGGCACCAACCTCCCAAGATGATGAAGAGTTAGTAAAAGGCCTTAATCCCAAACACAACAAATGGAATGGTATCAAAACAAACCAAAAAGCCACATTGAAAATACTCTTAGTCTTAGGAAATGTTATTACATTAACAAAGGTCCTGTGATTTACATGTTGGGGAAATCCACAAAGAGGACCATGACAATTTATTGCGTGACATGTATGGAGTTTATAATCACAGCAAAAATGAGACCTAGTATGTCTTAAGTGCTTCTAAAAAACACCAAATCAAACCATTCAGTACAGTTTTTGAAGTACTGGGTGGCTGCCAATACTGCATGTGATTGTCACACACTGTGACCATCTTCTACTAG
>NW_017804176.1:593938-631213 GCF_001625305.1 Branchiostoma belcheri | reverse complement strand
GTGAAGATAATAAACACAACACAAATGTAACCAGTTCCTCCCTAACCAGCAGGCATGATCAGCAATGATCTTGGCTGACGTTGTTTGTACCCCAAAGGCTCGGCTACCATCAACAGTCTCGGCCAACTATTTCAGGAAAGCCTGCTTTGCCTCAAACAGGCACTTGACCCTGTCACTTAATGTGCTCAAAAATGTGTGTTTACAAGTTTCCCCCGCTGCCTGAGGTATTTTGGCCAGACCACAATTTAATGTTTGACTGGCAAAGGACTTTCAACATTTTGTTTCACCAAGGACAAACTCGTAAAAGTTTAGTACTGTTGACTTTGTGATAATGTCTACACGGCTGACAACCTACTCAAGTGACACAGGCCAAGTGTCAGCAAGCAAAGTGACTTTCCATTCTAAGAACTCTCCGTGCTTCATAAATTACACCTCAGGGCTCGAAATACTTTTTTCAGCCAGGTGGCGCATGTTGCCACCTGAGTCAAAAGCCAGGTGGCGCCATCAGTATTCAAGTGGCAACACTTCCAAGTTATCATTTTCTTCAAATCTGCTACTTATATCTATTACGTTTTCTTCTAGTTAACTACTTAAGTTTTATGTTATAAAATAAAGTAATGTAAAGAACACAAAAGCTCTCAAACAACAATGTTTTAATAAAGAATGCCACCTTTACATCACTTCGTCACAGGGCTGCCGCCGTGGGAATGCCACGCCTCTACATGGCGGCACACTTATGCGGGTGGTGTTACATGCGCCATGTTCTTCGTTTGCGCAAGGATAATGTTACTCTCATCTGCCAAATAAACATACCCCCCGGAATAAACATACCCCCGGACAAATCTTCAAAATCTAATAAAAAATGGTATTAGCTCCCTTGATTTAAAAAAAAAATTGGGCATAGGTTCCCCGGATGACCCCTAACCGGGGGCCAACGGTGCTTCCACAAGTTCAACAAGTGAAAAATACATGATACAAATTGTACATGTACTTATTACCTGGAACTTGGAGCAAGTATTCCTAAGGTGTTACGGACATAATTAATATATACCAAACTTTTTAACCCAATCATATTTCCCAAACAAAACCACATATTGACACAGCTGAACAAATAAAAATGTGATTATGTCTATAAACTCATACTAAAAAAAAATTTAGAGACACTCAATAAAGAAAGTAAGAAAGAAAGAAAGCATGCTCTTAATATCTGATTCTCCCAATTGTAAAAGCCCCCACAGCATCCAACCGCACATTCATAGAAACAACATTATATTCTGACACTAGAAACCAATAAATTCGGAAAATTTCACGGTAATGTTTAAAAAGTAACCTTTTAAAAATACGAGTGAATTTTTATTTCTGTCGTTGCCGAAAAAATGTTTTTCATGCGTGTAATACTAGTACATGTATCTTGGACGCTTGGATGCTATCTTCACCTTTGACCACATTGTTGGAAGCAGCGTCGGCCATTTTCATTCTGTCTTTCGAGCTGTTTTTCCGACAAATTTCAACCGTTTTAACATTTTACGGCCTCAGAAACTCATATAACGACGAAAACAAGTTGTAGTTGTTATTTTCATGCGTAAAATTTCTTCTGGGGATGGATTATTTTTCCGCCGAGCCGCCGAAAACTTAGCGTCGCATGCGGTCGGTCGGGCGGCCGGCAGGATTTTGTATCGGCGCGCTTTGCATGTAAACAAGGACAGTCGGAGTTGTTTACATGAAAATTGTGTTGTGAAACGCCAGCGAGGTGTCTGATTTTCTACCAATGAGAACGTTTTCTTTGTGGCGTCATGGCGAGATCGACAATTCATCGACATTATTTCACAAGATTGTGCCGACAATGGGGCCCGATCCATGCGATTAGCGGCTCGATCCACGCAAAATCAGGTGGCGCCGCGCCAGTGCGCCACCGGGTATTTCGAGCCCTGCACCTGTTACATAAGACAAGCCCAGAATATGAAACACTTTATCTGGATTGGGCTTTTTCAAACTCTAAAACTTTACTATCTTTCCAGAACTTTGTAGTAACTTGAAGAATGCAACTAAAACCTATAGCTACTTGTCGTCATAATGAAAAGCTACATGTACTTGTAAGAGCATTTAGAAATTGGGACTCTGAAGTACGTAAGTAAACAGGCTTTAGAGTGATTGGTTTAGAATGTAAACAGCTCAAGAAAGGTGTATCAACAACTTTCTGCCCACCTCTGACCAAACCAGGATGCAAACAATGGGATACAGCGACAGAACAGGATACACTGTTATTATTGTTCTGACAACTTTTCCTGTTTTGTATTGAAGTCTGAAGTATTTGTAATGCAATAAAGAACTGAAGATTCTGCCTAAACAAGTTTCAAGTGGTGACATGAAAATTGTTCCTTCACAAATATCACTGCTTAAATATGAGTCTGTGATCTCACACAAGCAGATTAGAATGTGCCATACTTTTGAACCAGGATCATAAATCAAATCATCAAAGAAGTTCTGGTGTAACCTAGGTCATAGCATTGTCTTACACATGTTATCCTTCAAATCCTCGCCAACCCTGACAACCAGGAACCAATTTGCACTACCATTGGTACGTGTGGTCTCAAGGCCAGGAAGAAACACTGAAACACTCTACAGTCTAGCAAGTTTTCTTTTCCACATCCCCCACTGGTCCTTGTCCTTGACTTCACTCACAGTCAGGAATAAACAACTGACTTCCTCCTGTAACTACTTGACACCTTGGGAATTTCATGCAGTTTTTTGTATGGCTGTTCTAAAAAGGCAATGTTCCTTGTTTTGTAAAAACTTAAAAAAAAAATTTAAAAATCTAGTTTCCAGTTCCTTTACATTTCCCAAACAACCAACTGCTGGCTACATAATTGTACCAACCTCCCAAGATGATGAAAAGTTAGTAAAAGGCCCTAATCCCAAACACAACAAATGGAATGGTATCAAAACAAACCAAAAAGCCACATTGAAAATACTCTTAGCTTGAGCAAATGTTATTACATTAACAAAGGTCCTATGATTTACATGTTGGGGGAAATTCACAAAGAGGAGCATGACAATTTATTGTGTGACATAATCACAGCAAAATGAGACCTAGTATGTCGTAAGTGCTTCTAAAAAACACCAAATCAACCCATTCAGTACAGTTTTGGAAGTACTGGGTGGCTGCCAATACTGCATGTGATTGTCACACACTGTGACCATCTTCTACTAGTATCATCCATCTTGTTGCAACAGGTGGATGGATACGAGGAGTCAAGCGCTAAGGGGCTCGGCAGATTTACAGTGATGTGCCAGTAATAACATCACCAGGGTTTCCTCCAACAAGCTCAAGTCACGCTAACACAGCTCAGAAGTATGGGAGGTACTTTGGTACTGTTGGACAAGGTTACATTCTTTACAATAAAGTTATTAGCCAGTCGGCTTCCTCGCCCCACAGTAGATTAGCAACCAAGTCTTCCGTGAAAACATGAATATGGGTGTTGTACTGAAGCTATCATGACTGCCACAGATATATGTCAACAAACAGCCCAGTGTGGTAGTATACTCTAGTACTATACAAATCATAAAATTACTAGGCATACAAAATCTTTTAATATAAACCCTAGGACTATAGGAGATACTGGTATGTAGTATTGAGTCTGTGTGTTACAGTTAACAGAAAAACACACACCTACATGTAGAAACAAAGATGGCAGCCCACAGAAAAACAACCTGAGTCCTGCCAAACCCTAGCTGGGCAGCCTGAAGGCTGTTCCGGCCAGGCGGCCAGGAGATTTAGTTATCACAGATGGCCTATATACGACCTGACGTGTAAACACATCACTCGATTATATGTTCTGGCAGACATTTCCCTCTTCAAAAAACACTCCTCCATGTTGAAAAAACTCCCGAGTACAATCCCACCCGATGTTCAGAGATCAACAGGTGATTGTGGACCACAGATTTACCTGTTCAAACTTTAACAGCATCTCCTTGACTGTGAAGGTCAATTCAATCATAGCATAGGACACCCATGAGACGGGAGTCTTGGTATCCAGTGTCGAGCTTGACAGAAAGCATATCCACCATCCTGTGCCCGTCACGCCGTTCGCATGGCATCCTGCGGTCGCCGTACTTTCACCTCTTCGCCCTGCCCCTCGGGGGATCCGTTTGGAGCGTCCCGTTCTGGTGGCCCATAGCGAACTCCTCACACGCAGGAACAAACTCCGCTGTGCCCTCCTCGGTTCCCCCACTCCTGGTGTCCTACTAACTACCCATCCATCCGGAAGCAGGCATCCCTTCCAAGCCTTTGGGCAAGCCTTTGCGGTAAACCTATCCCCAGCATTGATTGCTGTTTTAAAGCATTCCAAACATGGTTTTCACCCTAACATTTGCATTCCTGCCAAAAGCCTCCTCACTACAGCCCACTGCAGTTAGAAGACATGCCCATGCCAGGTACTCAGCACCCTGTGTAATGTCTTATCTCTCCAAGGATCACCTTTCTCAGGTTTTGTACCTGAGTTGGCCCTGAGGACACTTCTTGGCTGTGCTTGAGTAAGTTTGAAGGGGCCTCCAGTGATTAAGGGTGTCCTAACAAGCAGTCTTACTGCCAGTCTCCACATGCTAATGAGCAGAGGTTGGACACACTGAGTTAGGCAAAATGGCAGAGGTAGCAATGGACTTGAATGGGTTGTTTTTGTGATCATGTGAGGTTCCCTAACTAGACAGCCAGGTACATCTGAGACCAGCTGTTGTCTGTGTGGAAGAGCAAGGCTTGACAGACAAGACCACACAAGACAAACCCTTGTCAAAGTGGAGAGAGAGCATATTGCTGCGCATCTAGGGTTCTCAGAAAAGCTTACAAGCGCCAGAGATAGGGTGGCTCAAGTAGGCTGAATGTCTTGCAAGGGGCATCAAGTAGATCAACCATGCATCATCCTAGATTACTCTGTAAATGGCTGACATTAGCTATCTTGAAGAGAAAAGAATCCCACCAAAAAGCCTATCTTTTGTACTTTAGGTCAGAAGAGATTTTCCTCTTTTAGCTACATTTTACCTGCCCTACTAGAATGGCGCAAATGCTACAGGGAAAAAATGAAGTCATAAGTGTACATGTAGTCCTTGCAAAACTTTTTTTTATGATGCATTAAAAATAACGATAAAACAACTGGTCAACATAAAATTCGTGTCTGGCAAGTGTAGACCAGTCAAGCATGTGAGCCATCTGCTCTGGTCACAGATTCTGGACATTTTATGAGTGATTTTATGTCTTGCAGGGCCATCATAACTCCATGACTCCTCCTATCTGTGGTTTGTCATGAGTGTGGTAAAGAAAGCTATTTGATGATAGAATAAGACCTTAGTGGCCTCAAAGTCACTCCAAAGACAAGTTTTGGCATACCAAGTTAAATTGGTTGGAAAAAAGTACAAATATACAAAACAAAGTTTGTTTTCAGAATTCCGAAGAATTTCTTTCCTCTACTAGTCTATGAATTTAAGCTAAGGCATTAGAAAATTTGTTCTTATGACCAGCCAAGAAAGGCTAGTTTTTTTTTTCTTGAAATCTTGCTAACGACAGATGCTCACTACATACTGACACACTCAGCTTGTGCACTGGGATGTGTCACACGCACCTTGGGTTGACTAAGCAGGGTCAAAGAGCCAACTACTGTATACAAGAACCAAACTGCACGGCACTTAGGTCAGTGTTCAGCCAGTTCCGACTTATGCCAGGTCTACATCTGGTTGTTTGTATCTCACCGCAGGGTGTGTTGGGCAGGTTGGTCATGCAGAAAAGTTTTGGTGGAACAAACTCTCCAGTAGAAATAAACAATTTTGGGACACCTGCACTTTTTAAGCAAGCTATAAATTTGTGAAAGAATTTTAAATTAAAGCTTGAAATTGCTATTGACACTTATTCAGTTTTATAATTTCCCCAAAACATAGCATTACACACAGCCACCTAAAACACAAAATAGCTAGAAAATCTAAAAAGAGTCCCGCTTTGAATTCTGAATGATACTCTAGGAAATGGACACACAAGACACTTGTCACACGCATTACAAGGAGCTTATTTGGCAATCAGTGACCTCAAAATTTCTGAAGTACACCTCTTGGGAATTGGCTACATGGGTGGGTAAAATCCAATTTCCCCATTCTAATTATAATTTCACATCTTATCATCTCACAAATCAAAGCTGGAGGCTACAGACTGACAGCCAGTTCAATCAAGGTGAACTTTCCTAGATTCTCAAGCTACGGTTTGAGGGGAGGGGGGCATCTACAAGATATGTCATCATTAGTTTATCTGGCAGTTTCATGTACTGTTTTAACATTTATGTTGCACTGTTTACTTCACACACTTCATAAAGAAGACTCATCACTGACCATTAAATATTTCTGATACAAAGCATCTTTTTTGCCACACAGAATGAACATTTCACTTACTCTACAAGTATATATGTTTACTTTGGTGTTAAAACCCCAATGTTAGGGACGCTTTAAAGTCAAAGTTTTGCAATTCTTCAAAGTCATATCTCTCTGGCATTAAAGTTAAGTCAGACAAATTGGGGTTGTTCTTTATCTTGCAGTGTTATCTTGTTGTCTGAATGGTAAAAGCCCATAGCAGTCTCTAACTCCCAGCAGGTCCCAAACATGCCACAACCTCTCCCTACATAGCCATAACTCACTGCAAACAAATCTCATTTCTACCCTCTCAAGTCCACCCCAGGAATGCTGGTATCACTGTAACGCTCTTACCATACAGACCCCAGAGCCACCTCTGAAGTTCTGGGGCACCAGTGAAATGGGGAGTTAAAAGAGTACAAGAGCACTATTGGGATAAAAAGGTCCTGTAAAATGTGTTCCCATAATATTTCTGCCCTTTTAACAGTTGGTGATGCAATAAATCATGCCAATCTTAAAGCTCTTGAAGCCTCAATAGCAGTTCCCGCATTTTGGGATTACTGTGAACCCCTTTTTCATCCATAATGTTTTCTAATGGCTGTCATGCATGTTCTATAATGGCTGGCATATTCTACATTTGCCGGCAACTTTGACATTTTATCAAATTTCGAAGCTTTTCTCCCTGCTGACATGCCTGATGTTGAATGTTAGGAAATGTAGCTGTCTAACTGGAATGTTTTCATTATATATCCAGAGGAGGGGTTGAGCTCCGAGACCTTGAAACTTAGTAGCAGACTCCCCTGGCTCCTGCTGCCAGACAGAAGATGTCATTACTTCTACAGGGTTACCCAAAGTCAGACCCCAGAGGGTTGAAAGGCTGCTGGTATGGTCAAATACAACCTGGGGTCAGCCCACAACAGAGGGATTCCACTGTATATTCTTTCAACTTCCCAGCTTGAAAGCCAGGGGGAATGTTTGCATTACAGGGAGAGTAAGGACCACTGTGGGTAACAGAGGCTTCTATTTGTTTCAATTACACCGTAAAAAGCCGGCTGCTCTCAAAGTGCTTAGTCCCTGCAGGGTATCTGCCTGATTTCCCCAACATTGAGTTTACCCATTAAATAAGCTTACCTTTGGTACAGTGTACTTCCGCTCCGAAATGGAGGTCTCTAGATCAAAGTTATGACAGATATGTTGCAGATTGGAAGGTTACAATAACATATACAGTACCATACAATGCACATCAGTTATGAACAAATTCTTCTGAGTACAAAAGGAAACAAATTGCAGCAGTTCAGGCCCTCAATTAGAAATAACCTGCAGGAAAGACTGAACAGTAGCCTTTCTTGTTTATGTATCAGGTGATAACACTGTGTCAAGGTTTAGTTTGAACGTTGGCCAAACTGTGAGTTTGCAGTCTTCTGGGCCAATGACAAACCAAGAGAGGAAGGAAACCAGATACATGCGATAGTAGAATTTCCGACAACAGACAAGTACATCTACTCCATCTCCCCTATGGCAAAACGACTGACGTTATGAATAAAAGGCTATTTCAAGGCAAAGAACTGTAAAGAAGCAACAGGGTACATGCAAAGCAAAGGAATCATACTTCTTGCACAGAGCTATAAGAAATCAGTCGTCACCTTTCCGTAAGTGGTCGTCGTGGCGACAGGAGTAACCCGTACAGTGGCCGGTCGCTGGTTTGTCTGCGACACGCGGACTGTCCACTGCTTCCTCTGCACACAGGCACTAGTCATGGCCACTTTCCAAAATGGTGGAGAAAACTTCCAGCTTGGATGGAAAGTGAAACAGTTGCCGCCTCTATTACCTCAGGGAAAGGGGGAGGGGCCAACAGCAGGAGAAGCCTGTCAGGGTGGACCCCCAGCAGGGGTGGGGCTTACAACCATGCTGCTTTTGCCTCCTCAAACAAATGGGAGTCCTCTTGAGATGGAAAATGTGCCCAGTGCAACACTCCACAAGGCCTCTGACAGCTTTTGACAGTGGCCAGCTTATCAGAATTCGGCCAGTGTTTTGGTTGAGATTTCAGGGAAAGTTTGGGAAAGTTTTTCCCTGCTCATAAATCGTGTCCAAGTCTCCTGTTTTTTGATAAGAGGGGAGGGCCAGAGAGGGAAGAAATGACCCATATGCTTCCACTTAAAACATAGGCCTGTGTTCAGTGGAGGAGAACAATATGGGCCTTTGTAGCCAGTGCTAGGGGACCTAGCTTGGTATGTTAGCTCTGCACTAACAAATGTATACCAAGGGTGGCCTTTAAAGCCTGTGGGGATAGATGGGGTTTTAATGATGTCATGCAAATTGCCTTCAACACATGAGCTGATTGGTTCGGCATATGGTTTAACATATGGTCAACAAATAACGTTGCCACAAAACACTCAGCAACCTCCAGTTTTGGATGTATGGTGAATACTGATGCTCATTCAAGGTGACCCACATCCCAAGTGTGTCCGTTGAAGTCTTGTTGACACATGGTGACTCTATGTAAACCAATCATTGATAAAATATTGCCTAGTTGTCACACAAATAGTGCTGTTACATCTAACACTTACTTCATTTCTCAGAAGGAGGCAAGCTGCTGAGAAACTCCCAGTTCCCATATGGTCAAACTCAGGGTCAAGAGGTCTTTTGGGTGTCATATTAGTAAGCTATATGCCTCTGTTATTCTAGTGGAAGTAATTATCTTTATGTACAAGACCTAACCAGTCAACCAGAGAGAATGGGCATTAAAGGATAACCCTAATTACAAACAGATTTCTGAACTAGATACTGTATGATTTCTCTTTCAGAAAGGCAGCTGCAATTCACTTCATTACAGCTAGAGGGAGCTAAAAGTCAAGGCTTTCTTCAGATAATTACTTCGGGGAGACACAAATCTTTAAAAACGATTTTGGATTACACCCATAGATCAATAGATGGTAATCTTTATCATGCAATAACCATTATATAAGGAGAATATTATTGCAGTCATTCATTGTATTTACCACCTACTGTTGCATGTGACATTGATTTATAATATTGTTCCCCCACACAAGTAATAACTTCCACCACCTGTAAATTTTGCTCTGATAAAGAAATGTTTCCACTCTCTATGAAATTAAAACAGGAATGCCAAAACCTGTCCCAATTCCCTTTTACCAATGTACTAAATTCCCCATGGAGAAACCCAATACCCAACTCCATAAAGCGAACCAAGTTACCAGAAAATTGCATAGCATCTCAAAATACCAAAGGTTCTGCATATGAGATACCCCAATACTGCCTCAGAGAAATGGTGCTCAGCTCACATCTAACATCTTAACTTGTGACAGACAGTGCCTTTAATGAGAAAAGGGTTCCCTGTGGGTATGTTTTTCCATTTTTGATTTGCATATAATAACAACCATCTAGACCAACTGTCACAACAATTCTGTGCTGTGTATGCTATGCCACAATCAAGTGCACTTTTCCCACAATAGTACAGCATTACTTGGTAGACTTGGAGGTATCCTCTGTACTTACTGCTGGCTCTACGTTTTCATGGTAGCAAGTGGAAACAGAGAGCCAGCAGTATTAAACTACGATAATACACAGGTTACTAGTATTTATCTGATACATGTGTACATGTACATGCAAACTCAAATTAAACAACTTGCCAACAAATACTTTATCATTTCATTGCTGGGTAATTGTACAACAGTGACTACCCTGGTTAAGATTCACCTCTAATGATGTTAATGCTACATTTATATCAATACATGTACATCAATACATATCTCAAAGGAGTATCGCATAGTTCAAATTTGATATAAACTCTGGCAAAGTGGAAAAGGTTACCCTATCTCCTGCCCTGTCCTGATTGAGGAAGGACAGGACTGGGGCCACCGTTATCTGATATTCTCAATTGTTTGAAAAGAAACAAACATCAATCTGTCTATGACTGGGACACATTTAAACTCCCTGTCTCTTACCTGCCTTTCCCCTACGTAAAAAAGCAAGCACAAGTGACATGTAAGATACGCATGTCCTCCTGAAGACATGATGATGACGAATAGGAAATACACATGATGTCCCGACTACAGAACAGACATTATGCTCCTATGTGTCATTTTAGTTCAATTTTTGTAACGCTTGTGGGAAAACTAAAAAAATCAGCCTTTCAGATGATGCAGCAAAGGGAAAAGCACCCTAAGCCCTGTATCCTATCATGGTGTCATCTTGTAATGCCAGGCTTAGACACAGACACACTTGGAAGACAGCCAAATCCCATAGGTTACTATCATGACAGGACATCTCTTCCTATGCCTGACAGCTTCTAAAAGCCTTTATGTTGGGCTGCTTTCAGAAGATCATGGCTAGACTGAAACATGGTGATTCCAGGGCATCAGTTCACAGGGATTCTAGAAACTTGGTTTCCTGTCTGTGTAGCCAATCGAGGCAACGAAACCAAGGCATCAAGATATAAGACAACAACAACCTAGACTGCAGAAAGCACTTCCTACCTTTATCTGTTTCACGTGGTATGAAGCCCTGATCCCCATCTTTTTCTCCACAAAAACCACAGGAAGAGAGGAACACCACTACTTCCTCTCTTGGTGCAGCAACAGAATGAAATCCACATGCAAATCACTTCCATTCCCCCCAGCTGTTTTTTTTTTACAAGCTGCGTTTCACACCTTATGTGAATGGATGATTAGGACTTTCACGACTTCCTGCCAAATTCTCCATTGTGCGGTTAATAGGATAATTGTAGCTGCATGAACTTTCCCTCCCCTTCCATTGTTTCTGGGGAATTCACATATTACTCTCAATGGCTATTGATCTAATAGGTGCTTCTATTTTCCTAGGTTGTGTTTTAATGCAATACACACCATGAGTAAGAAGAGGTTAAATGCAAACATGCAATTTCAAGTCACAAGAGGTCCATAAATTTGATCACAGTAAAAGACATTATCAAGTCATGAGCGTACAGATTGCCTGAGGAAAACTTAATGTTGTTTTGGTTGAATACAATAATTTCTGATACATATCAATTGCCTCTTATCACTTTAGCAAAAAAAAATCACATAAAGCAGGAACAGAATGAGGTTTTCTCTTCATCAATATTACCAGCATTAACTACATGCCATCATTATCTACAGTCTGAGTCACGACACCCTGGGTCTACTTCCATACCCGCTCTGTCAGTGTCAGGCCTTCCTAGAACTCAACAAGATTACAGAACTCCTATCTAGTTGTACAGTCATCTTTCTTAGTCTTACCGTGTCCACTTCGAACTCTTCCCACTCCAAGTCCGCCCAGGCAACCCACGACACCATTTTGGCAAAACTGGCAAGACTTTCCTCTCCGCTGTTCACAATTTCTTCTGTCTTGTTCTTGTAATCAAACGGCAACCCTTCCAATCTCCTGCTAGCTGCGGTTAATCTCCAGAAAAGAAAGGCTTTCAAAGTCCTCTTTCAATCAGCTCTTCCTCTCTCCCCTGGCACAACAGAGGATTTGGTACCCACCAGAGGGGCTAGCCATCTACTGGATGTCTTTCCAACTGTCTGACGCTGATTTCTCTTTGTCAAATTAGAAATTCAAGACCTGTAATCTGGAATTCTCCCCCCTATCAGGTCCTTGCCTGGTCCCCTCTCCATCACAGCTGCATTCCTCCAGACCATCTGGTCTACTTGCACATTGCACCTCCTTATCTCAAAACAAAAACTTGGAAACTTATGCTAATCACTCTTCCACTTCCTCCCTTCTTGAGCACACTTCTTCCAGACAGGAAAAAATCCAGGAGAAGGGGCAATCGAATAACAAACATACTCATGACATCATGTCTAAGGAAGGAATTCCATCAACCACAAGATAACCCCAGGAAAACTTGGATTCCGGTTAGTCTTTGCACACACTGATCAGAAGGTCAATACTGCAGGCAGTTTGTTCTCCTTGAACACAACTCGTGGCAAAAAGTCTGCCCTTTACAGTTGTGGTTGAACTCCCCTCCCTGACCTACTGACTTCTTTTGAACTAAAAACCACTTCGCAGCTAATAGAAAACAGACTGGCCCCTTCAGGTAGGTACAGAAGATGAGCAAAACAAGTCTGTTGTTTTGGTTAAGGACATATGGAGTATATAATGTCTACTACTTCCCTAGATCACATCTGATGTCTTAAGTGATGATGATGAACTCTTTCAAATATTGCAACATTTGTAAAGAATCACTTAGCCATGGACTTGTGCAAACATGAGGTCCTATGGGGAGGTGACAGAAGTTGCCCTGCCAGTCTGCTTGTTGTTTTTGGCCCTCCTTCACACCCAAGTGAAAAGAGACACCCCTGGACTTTAGGTCAACAATAATAGACTTATCACTCATCTCTTTCTCATTCAAATTCATGATCAAGATCCAATTAACCTTTCTGGTTTCAGATATTATCAAAGTAGGTAGAAGAGCAGGTATGGTAGCCCAAGGTCATAGGATAGCCCAAGTAATTGAAACTCATTGGGTGGCAAAATGTAGCTTTGCAAGTTCCATCTGTCATCTACAAATGGAAAATTTTGTTGAAAAAGGAAGTGGACTAAAGTTACAACCTACTGTTGATACTGTGTTTTGAGTGGGAAGTCCCACCACACAGGGGAAAACAAACAGGAAACTCAACATGGTGTTGTTTGTGTTTGTGTTGTTCCCTTCATTAACAGGAAAACAACACATTGCCTCACAGCACACATTGTCTGACTGAACCACACTTTCCCTTTACAAAAAAGGCAAAGACCAAATTGGTTGTAGTTTGATGCCGAGAAATGTTTCTCAGGGTCATATCTAGCTGGAGCAAAGAAGTTAAACCTCTTTTAACCTCCTGGGTTCGAGAAAGATTGGTTCTGTCAAGTATGCCCATCTAATGGAAAGGTCATGGCACAAGGGCAGATGGAAGATTTTCTCCACAAACTTTCTGTGACGTCAACTACATCCAAAGCTACCATGGGATGCCTGCCCTTTCCAAGAACAAATGTCTTCATGAGCGAAATGCTTTAACGTGCAGGCAAAGATCTTTTTGATAGCTCTGACTGTAAACCCTGTGCTTACTGCCCCCATTACCCTTTGCCTGACTTTCCCTTTGGTAACAGTTGCCCTCTAGTGAACAATCACACCAGTGCTTGGTTCCTTTTCCCTAACTAGATGACCTTCTCCAGGAGTTAGGCGGAAATGAGTGAACACAAACCTTGCTCAGCCACACTTGGAGACCCCGTTCCACCTTCCAACTGCAGTCCAGGTTCTCTTGAAAAGAATGGGTGGGATCCCTCATATCATCTACTAGTACTTACCCTATCTCGTTAAAAAAACCTTCACCAATGTGGAGTCCTTTTGTCCAAAGATTCCCAGAAAAGAACTGTAAGAAACTTTACAAGTCCTCGAGGTAGATGCCCCCACCACAGACAGTTTTCAGTATACCACGACTGAAACCGTGCCAAGAAATGAATTACCAGCACCATAACCAGTGGGGAAAAGGGCAGGGTTTTTACTGTTGAGAACAGGGTGAATGTCAAGAGCGATCATTGCAGATGACACCTCGGGTGCATCCCACCAAGTATAATGATAACCTACTGATCTAGTCCGACTTTGTCCACTTACCCATTCCACCTTCAGGTATATCACCAGCCAGAGTTAAGAAAGAAGGTTTATGATAAATTCCACTGTGCACATATCAAATTCACAAACGCACAAGACCAAGAATAGAACCCTGGACTTGAGGCCACTGCATTGCACCAGAGAGCCCTTACCAGTTTCTATATAAGATAGTGGCTTTAAACCATCCATAAATGACATTTTAGTTATTAGTGAGAAAGTAGAGACCCTGCCACCTGTGATCAACCTTACTGACCCCACTGAAAAACCACCAGACAGAAACCACAGACATGCTACACCAAGGGAATAATTTTACACACGATGGGTTTAAGGTTAGAAAAAGGGCACACGGTACATACATATAATTGAGATTAACCATCATCTAGACCTGATCAGAATACACATGAGTGCCATTCGACTTTATCACCTTAACATTTTGCAATCAAAACCGTGATCTTTATGAGATCTCAGTAATCAAATCATTTCTGAATCTTACCCAATCACGTATAGTACAAACAAGAAGGTTAAAGGGCTCCCTTTAACATCCTTGGTACAGAAAACCTTGTGCCCTGGTTTAAAACAACTTAAAGCAAAATGAAAACCTTAAAGAAAAAAAAACTAAAAACCGTGCATCACTGCAAGCATTCAAAACTTAATAAATTAAACTCCAAATTAAACCCAGTTAGTTTGTACTCAAACTGCAAACCACACGATGCATAACCAACTAAAACTAAACAAAAGGAAATTAAAATAGATGAATTAAAAAAAAATTGTTGTTATTTTGACACCACAAGTAAATGTCAAGTTTACCAAGTAACGGATTAAAGCCACAGTACAGCTCCATGCACCCCAGTACTTGGCACTCAATATTGAATTGACAGACGACGTTGACGACGTAGAGTTCTGTGGATTAGGGAATGGCACAAGATGGACAAATAACAAGAGTTAACACTGGGCCGCAGACGGCATGCAATGGACACACAAATCATGGTGGTGGGGTGAGGTGAGGTGAGGGATGGAGGGGAGGGGGGCGTGCTGCTACAGGGCTACAGAGGGAAGACATGGAAGGGTGATTAGAGACAAGGGTTTGTTATAGAAACACTATTTTACTTACATAAAACTAAGGCATGCAATATGAAGTATTCAAAAGGATGCGATAAACTTTACAAAAGGTGACGATGGATACTGAGAAAGAAGATTCTGTAGAAAATATACAAGAGATGATATTACATGAAGTTAAGTTATGGAGTGAAAATTAACACATATAACGAGAGTTAACATGTGTTTGGTGATCTTCTCTTCCTTCTTACGACAGATGTCTTACAAAGAGGAAGACTCCCACCTCACCGTTTGACCTGTAAGCTTTGCCCCTTACACCTAACCTACCCTGTACTGGTCCCTCCAGACTTTGAGGTGTTCCTGGTCATCCAGCACACCGTCTCTACTGGTCTCCTCATCAAGTACCTGCAAGTACAAGTATGATTATGAGCAAGGAGGTTATGAGCAACTAATGCATAGACATTTATCCTTTTTCTTCCTTCTCCTTGCAGTAATAATTCTGGCATAACGTTTGTGCTGCTATAAGCAACAGAGACAAGGTTGGGTTTAAGAGAGAGAAATGAAAACAGAGAATGTGATGTACTGGGGAATACTGAATAAACCATGACATTTTGTACCCACCTTTTCAGGCATATACAATCATACAATCAAAGAACTTCTACTCCTCTAGGTGTTGTTCTTCCTATTACTCCTATCATCAATATTAATTCCTATGTCCTGTGTACCACTTTGATAACATACAGTGATTTCTTTAACACAGAAATGCAAATCTAAACAGGATCTTCCAAACGGCTCATCGGTCATCTATTTCCCGTAGACATGAAGCGTCTTCAGAATTCCATGAATTTTCTATGAGTTTCCAGACACAGTTCAAGGACTCTGCAAGACTATCATTCTCAGGAAATTTGACTATGTCAAGGATACTTCTTGAGATGATGAATGATTTCTCCTTAATCTTATTATCCTACTTCAAGATCCTACTTCCTACCACGTCTCAAAGAAACAGCTGCAGGAAGCCCTTCATCCTTCAAGCCTAGGCAATGAAGATTCATCCCCCATCAGGGAATAAACCATTTGCCTCCTAAATTTGAAGCCTACAGCAGAGGTAACATCTCCCTTTCTCAGGTGGGCTTTATATAACAAGCAACGCACACAGTCACCTTTGGTGTCTGCCATGTCTACATCGTATCCGCATAAATTGAGAAAAGCTTTCGAGCTGGCTCCTTGTGGGGAAATGGAAAATGGAGCTTGGAGGTACTCTTTATTGAGAATTTTTTTTCCTGAGAAATGATGTTCCTAGAGGGGCCAGTAGTCTCTCAAGTCAAGGATGTTTTAATTTCAACTACAAACGTATGAATAACGTACATGCAGCTCTTTTCAGTGAAGTTGAAAAACCTCAATGCAATTCCCTGTTTTTATCAATTTGAATATAATTTTGAGTAGATTATGTAACTTCAACAAGTTTAGGTCAATATCTACATGTTTGACATATTCTCTGACAAATTTATGTCTTTTCAATTAGCATAATTCTTAATGGAAACATTTTGAATGTTATCATGAAGTTCTGTGTTAGTAGTATCATGGTGCAATGCTGCATTTATTCCAACACAACGGCACGCAAGGATCAAATTTTCAACAACCACTGTCTCCTTCTTCAGGATAAGAAATAACCAATCACTTTAGAAGGTGGCAATGCTTCTTATGTACCCTTGAGTTGGAATTAAGTGCAGCATTACACTATGATTTGGGATGTTGTTAAGCCTACTGCTCACCTCCATCGCTGCCTCTGCCTCTGACAGCCAGGCCAGGAACTCCTCCAGCTGCAGGCTGAACTTCTGCAGCTTCTCCAGCGCGTTCTTCAGGTTCTGCTGACGCTCATGACACCTGTCAATCAACCACAACAGTCAGTTACCCATCATCCACCAGGATAGTGCAGTATGGCAGCAATGCAGTACAAGTATACGGAACTGGTGGCATAAAGGTGGTCAAGGTGTCACAAGTTTAACTTTCTCCCTGCTGCCTAATCCTGTGCCCAATAAAAATTTGGTGATACCTTACCATGTCAGAACATGCTTGTTCAGAATCCAATTTTCAAGTATCATCAAACTGAGGTTTCGTTGCTCATTCTTCTCTTTTATACAGAGGCTTGGATATCATGTCTTGCAATGCACCAAACATCACACTACAACAGCGCATGTTCATGACATAGATCAGTTTCCCACAAATCTTATTTTCTAGGAAAAGTTTTCACCACCAACTTGAGGATTCCCCAGAAAAGTAGAGATCTATTTCCCCAACACAAAAGCTTACATTAACAAGATTCTTTCAGTAGGGCATTTTATACAAGTCAGGTAAACCTATTCATCAAATGCGCCCAGCATTACTTCTACTACATGGGATCATAATGGTGACTCTGACTTCTCTGATCTATGTCTGCAAATTGGTGATACATCAATCAAACGTTGATACTTTAACATTCGGGCCAGGACAGATGAAATGTCGTCGTCTCAAAATGGAATCAAAAGGCCGACTTTAGACTGACGACGGTATACGATCGCACGACAATCGTTGTGGGCGACGGCTGACTTTAGACGCATGACCAGGAAGTGTGGGGGACACCCACAGCGCAGGATGGCACGCCGCGCGCCAATTCAAAATGGCGAGAGAACCCCCTTTTTTAGGCATGCTGCAGCAGATTGTTTTTATTCTGCTTTTAACTCGTTCTGTGGATGAGACGCCGAGTTTGTGCCCAGCAAAGAGGGGTATGAGGCACATGTACCGAGCGGGGCAATACTCGTTCGGTGCTGCCATCGGCCTGGCTATATTGGCCGAGAAATGTGGATCGTCGGATCGGTTCGTACCGGAGAAGTAGCGATTGGTGGCAGGGGATTGTGCTAGACACGTATGACAATATAAAGTCTTTGGTTTGACAACATTTAAATGATACAGGCGATATGCTTGGACATGAAATAACGCTTGCAGGCTTATTTGCATAAGTTCAATGACCTCCCACTTCCTTCGCCGGCGACGGTTCACTTTAGACGGTGGAAAATCCTCCTCGGACCCCCCCTGCTGAAGGATCGCACGATAGGGTCCGAGGTGGTAGTGACGACGATTCGAGGATTACCGTCGTGCGACTATTTTGATTGTCTTTAGACGGTGGTAAAATACCGTCGCCGGCAACATCTTGACGATAAACATTCGTACGACTATTTAACCGTCGTCAGTCTAAAGTGCCCCAAAGGCTAAGAGCAGTCTACTGTCTCCACAGGAGAAATTTGAAGATTGATAATATGAGGGAAGATATGGGAACATGAAGTCTTGGTACAGTTTCAAAAGAAGTAATTGATCATTCAATACTGACAATTGAAACATATCTCCAAATTGTATCCCAAAAGGCCTGCCAGCATGCCATTTAATCATATAACATAAGATTCTTTAAAAAAAAAAGCAAGGTGTTGTATTGAAAGATGATCATTAATTCTTACTGGAATATATTTTGATTGATTCAAGATATTGTTGAAGGAATCAAGATAAAACTGTCCAAATATGCACAACTCTGGAGGCCTAAATAGGAAGATCATCATCTCTATTTTGGCAAAGTTTAAGATGGCACGTCTCCAATGTGAGACACAGCAGTCCATGCAATCTGAGGCACAGCTTAGCTTTCTACCCTATTGATCTCTTCATCTGGTACTGGACATAATCAGGCCACTAGTAAAGAGTCTTTCCCCCCTTATCATCCCTCACCACAGGCTGACCATTACTCACCAACCCGGCCAGGTAATGAAGCCACAAGCAGACCTCCTGCCCTAATGGCAAAACCCATTTATCCATTCTCTTCTCAATAGCCGTGCTCATCACGGCGCTCTTCACAACACACTCCAGCTTTGGGGTCAAATAATGAATGTAATTCGTACCAAGCCCAACAGCTAGCAGCAGTTAATGACCATGGAAATCACGTACGGAGTCAATTCAGCAGCAGTAAAACGCGCCAGTGCTCTACTGTGTCAGCAGAGTATTTGGGGATGATTTGATAGCTAGCGCTCCCAGCAGGTGCTAAAAACCGTTCATTTTGAAACAGCAACGCAATCACAATATCATGCTTACGATGCATGAAATGCCTCGCTCCTCGATGTTACAGACTTG
The DNA here is from genome assembly GCF_001625305.1 of Branchiostoma belcheri. NCBI lineage: Eukaryota > Metazoa > Chordata > Leptocardii > Amphioxiformes > Branchiostomatidae > Branchiostoma > Branchiostoma belcheri. The sequence continues at coordinate 612,018 of NW_017804176.1, read as the reverse complement.
CGACAAACCATCTTTTTTTGAACGTCGGCCAGTAGCCAATGTAAAGATACCGCATCGTACTTGACAGCTTAATAACAAATGTGGCCAAAGACACACCCACATGATCACAGCAACTGCTGAAAACAGATGCTACCTGCAACGTAAACAGATGGATGCCACAGTAATAGGACACAAAGGGGCAACGATTGGCAATAAACTAGGACTACAAGGATAGATAACTCTTCCATTCTTCACAACGTAACCTGACCCAAGGCTTCAAATACTTTATTTCAGCTTCCTGCAAAGTGATTAATTATAGTATTCAGCATGTGTTCTTTTACCTTGCAAAATTGTAAGGTGTTGCTATCTTTTTCTGCAAGCTCAACATTTTTTTGTGCAAATTGTGGGTTAAAGGTGGTTTTTTTCAAGCCATGGCGCTTGATTGAAAGCAAAACTGCATTTCCTTGTCCACCATCCCTAATGTCAGTTGTTTGTGACTGACTGCGGAAGATGTTCTAAATGGAACTATTGATAACACACAACCACAAGCTCTAACTACGTCCATGTCATAAATAACTATTACTACCCCCAGGCCCATTCCAAACTAAAAGCTGCCAGAGCCAAGCAGGGCTATTTGTAATTCCAAAGAGTCTGACAAAAGGTGGAGGTAAAGCCATAACACAGCTTTTCAGAGTGCTTTGAAACTGCACTGGGCAAATAAAGGCTGGCATTAAAGGACAATGCTCCCACATTCAGGTCTATTTTGTGTCAAATGTCCTATGATAGAAGCCACATCTTCTATCATAATGCTATTGGGATTCTTTTATGATGACATAGCTACACATAAACCTTGACTTCTTTGCATGAAAGATGTAGACAGTAAGTGTTCAGCACGTGAGCTTTAAAGTCCCAAGTCAGTTGTTGAATGTGATATAATTGCGCACAGAAAAAAGAACTGTCAGATTCACCTGTTGTTTAATTGTTGCCACCTGCTGTTCACGCGATCGATCATCTGTTTGATCTTACTGGTGTCATCATTACTGTAGTCAGAGATGAGCTTCTGGGCCAGTTCATTTACTGCTTCAATGCTGGGCTGCCATTGTCGCAAGTTGTCCATGAATTCCTATTGAGAAAATAAAAGTGTAAGTTGTGAAAAATATGGACATATCTTTTCTTTACAGTGAATAGCGAACAGTTAGCTTGTGACCTTGATCTCCAAAGACATGGCAATATCATAATGTACGCTGTAATTTGCAAAAAGAGATTATTTCAGAATGAAACCAAGATTAAGAGAACATGGCAATGCGTAATTCAACAACACTTCATGTCGCTGCACAATTTTCTGCAGTAAATCCTATTTCAAATGCCTTCTTCCACAAACTGGCCTGGAGGTTGGTGTAAGCAATGTTCAGGGAGAGATATCAGGGCCAGATGCAGATGTATAACAATTTGACATTGAACTCTGTGCAATCAATTCCACGACGCCGGACGCCTCTGTTGCTGATCGTCAGAACGTCTCGACTGCTGCCAGAGGCAATTAACGGCAAGATTTTGTATGTCCTTGAGTGATATTGGTTTCAAACTAAGTCTGTTGCAGCAGACAGTTAATGTCTCAGTCATGTAAGACGCTGGTTATTAACTCCATACTTAGACTTTCTGTCATTGCTTTTGCCCTTTCAGTGGCTGGCCTGAACTTCCACCGCTGTCTAATTTATAGACAGCAGACAGGCTCTATAATTGCCCAGTGACCACACAGCAACTTTTATTTCCCCATGGCAATATAAATGTAATTTCCAGTTGTGCAAAGGCAATGAAAAGCCGTTACAAAAGATATATCTGGCGGAAGTTGGCTTTCAGCTATAAAAATGAGACACTGGACAGGAAAGCACTAATCCAGAAAAGACCTGGCCTGGCTTTTTAGCACAGAATACGTGAGCACACATTATTACTGGTGAACTAGCCTACAGTTTTCTATACTACGTATAAAATATAATAGGTTCAACACTATACATTAGTGCTTATTAGTGTAGGGATTGAATTTTACAAGGCATATTCTAGAATGCAGGTCAATATTGGTACAAAGTAGCTGCTTTCACACAGGTTAAAATGACAATTTTTTTGCTGTTTAAGATATGACTTAGTTACTGAATAGTTGCTTTGGTCATACAGCTTATGACAAGGCAATGTTTCTCCCATACCAGTCTAGTAATTGATGATTAACTGGAAAGGTAACATTTGCAAAGCAAATGCATATTTACCTTTGCATGTGGTCTGCTCTGTTAATTCTTACTCAAACACAGTCATACAAACACATTCATACATATGGTCAAACAGGAGTCTAAATCCCTCTTGCTATAAAATTGCAATATGATGTAACCCAACACTAGTTACCATGGTCACAGACATCTGGTTCATGTCATTGAACTTCTTTGTTTGGAGAACAAGAGGAAGAAGAAGAAGAAACAGAGCAAAAGCAATAGGCTTTCCTTCTGTGAAGGTAAACATGAGGATTTAAAGTGGGTTTAAAGTAAGATAAACCAGTCAGTGTGCTAGCGGACAAACCTTGTGCTGCGCTATCTGCTTGTCCAGAACATCGACCGTCTGTCCGACCTCCGAGTCGTGCTCCACCTGTTGTTCTGCCTGCTCCAGCCACCTGTTGACGTCCTCCCTCAGCTCGTCCCAGTGGTGGCAGTCTGTCAGCATGTTGTCCAGCTCTCTCTTCCTGCTGCCCACACGGGTCGACGCCTCGTCCCACTGCTCCTGTATTCTGTCCACTGCAAGTGAAGGTACAACAATTAACATTAGGGCAGTACATTGGAAGCAGTGGTTAACCTACTACATACAAGTGGATGAAGTTTGACTGCATTGTTCTGCTGCCCACCCAAATCAATGCCTCGTGCCCTTGTCTCACTGCTCTTGTATTCTGTCCACTTCAAGTGAAGGTACAGCAGGTTAATTTCAGTAGACTGCACTGGAAGCAGTTGGAAACCTACAACATGTGGATGAAGTTTGATTGCATTGTTCTGCTGCCCACCCAAGTCAATGCCTCGTGTCACATTTTTTGTATTGTCAACTGAAAGTTAAGACTTAGCAGTTGATGAAGACAGCAGGCCATTGTACTGTGATTACAAGTAGTTATATTAATTCTTTAACAAACTACAATGGGATAGTGCTTATCTGTAGCACCCAATGGTTTCTCGTACACACACAGGTAAGCTTGAGTGGCAAAGATTGATGACATGTTATTTTACTTCTAAGATATGCGCACGAATGACATATCACCCGCAAATTACATGTTCCCTTACTGATGTGTGAGCTTTGACGTCAAACCTAGATTACAACTGCCATTTCGCATCATCCCAAGCATGTTTCAAAGAAAGACTGAGTATCATTTTCAAACAGACACGTAATATTCAGATAAAGACAGCATGAATCAGCAGCAACTTAATATATTGTCTTAGATAGTTGCCAAAAGAAGACATTCAAGAAAACTAGATGGAACATGAGAAGACACGGAGCACTAAAGAATACAGATAACATTGATTTTTGTTATCTCTTTCAGACAACGCAACAGAGCCTTAAGAAAGAATGCCCCTCAGCCAAGCTGTGAGATACGATGTTGGCAGTGCCGAGTCAGCTGGGTAGCACTTTAAGCCTGATGGCTGATGTTCTTATCTTACCCTTCTCCTTGAGGAGCTGCTTGTCGCTGTCTGTATCGGCAGTTTGAATGAGTCGTCTGCCGGCAGCAACCACTGTATCCAGCTGGGGCTTCTTCACGTCAAGGTCATTTAAGACGGTCTGTAAAGGGCAAGACACACGGTCAGGTTCAAGGAGAAACAAATCACATGGATTTTTAAGGAAGTAGAAAGGAAAATGGGCTAGCTGGCAATGCCTCCCAGAGGCTGCACTGTCTTTAAGTTGTGCTGTTTTTCTCCTCTGCATGTCTAGGCAATGTTTGTAGCATTCATCATTCAAATTTTCAATGCTAATCTTAGCTGTTGTGGGAGGGTACACATCCATCACACAAAAATATAAACGGTTTCTCCCAAGTCTGCCACTTGCTGGTTTCCTTTAATGCGATTTCAGGAGTCGAAAGAATCTTTAAATGCCAATGATAATTGATTTATGCCACTGCCTTTAAAACGGTTCGAGTGCAAATATCCTTAGTAGCTATAGTGCATAATTCAGCAGCTATCTCTTAAACGCTGAGTAAGCGAGGCAAGAATTTTCATGCAGGATTATCTTATGCAATCCAGAAGATAGATGGTTGTTGTTGGCCTGACATGTACTAATTAGCCATAAATTCAACTCAATTCCTTTCTTCACAGCTGCAGTAACGAGGATTATCCATCATGATGAGGTAGGCAGCTACAGATCTTTATCTACCGGAGCGGAGGGTAGCGCCATTTTACCTTCTGCTTGATTATCATCTCTTCGATCTCTTCTACGTCTCCCACGGTAACAATCTGCGACTTCAGCATGTGGTCGAGCAGCATCAGCCAGTCACGCAGCTCGGCCACCGACTTGTCAAAGTCGGGGTACATGGACGGCATGTCTGCTCTGGCCTGCATGGCACCAACTTCTATCCTTGCCGTCTCCATCTCCTCCATAGACCCTGGGTTTTTTGTTAAATGAGCCACAGTGCAGGTAAGCTATGTTTGTAATTACAGAACATTTCACCACTGACATTGATCAAAGATGGAACAACATGTGATCTTTGGCTAATTTCATGTCTCTGTTTACTACATGCCAGTAAAATGGCACATGTTGAAAACACTAGAAACACGCTATTTGCTAGTAAAAAAGCTACTCAATTGCAAAATACCATCGATCTGAGAAACATGTTCCAAAGCATCAAAACAATCAACGTCAAAGAACTGAACAATATGATGACTGGGATGCTTCCCAGTATCAGATGCCAAATCGATAACTATCAAAGGAAGAACTTCAGCGGCTTCATTCAAACGACCCAATAGACTGTAAAGTGCAGCCCGAGGTCTGACTTTATGGCAGGTTTATGTAACACATGGGGCCACATACAATTTTCGGATGTAAGAGGATATTGATTAGAACCTACTTCTTTGCTCCATGACCAGGGATTCGACATCTGAATCTGAGGTTGGTCTGAGGTTGGCTGCCATGTAGCGGATCTTGGCCCAGTCTGCATTCAGCTTCCTTATCTTGTCTCTGACGTAGTCGGGTACCTCCACTTCCAGATCCTTGCTCTCCGTCACCAGGCTGTTGTACGTGAGGTTGACGTTATCGACGTTGGACTGACGCGCCGTCAGGGCATCTTTCATCGTCTGTTGGCAGGGGCAGACACAAGTTTTGTAGATGTTAATGTCCAGGACTGTGCCATTTTCACAGAGGTGATCATAGAATGGTGTAAAATTGGCACAACAGTAACGCGCATAGCTAATAACTGCTTTAATATCCATCAGCAAACTGAACAAATGGAAAGACATTACTAAAAAGAAAATGTAAATGTACATATATATTTTAAATGAGAATATGCTTCAACGTAATTTGAATGCTTATTTTTGTAGATCCAGTAATTTTGACTGTTATGAGAATTTCTAAGTACTTTCTCCTTTTTGTAAGTGTTTTCAATTCAATTTTTTTCCTCCAAATGTCAGGAATCCTCATATGGAAACAAGCTGTCCACCCATGCAAATGTACTGCACTCTTTAGACCTGCCGAAAGCTGAGAAATAAATGAGTGTCAAGTACAGAAAGAGTCAACACCGTCCATAAAAGGGGAGTCCATCCTTCATGCAGAGCCAGTGGCAGGTGATGAAAAGTTCACAATTTCAACCTAATAACGTCAAATAGCCGGGAGAATACCCAGAAGCAATATATATGATGTTTCCCTGGGTCAGTAAAGGTTGCCTGTCCACTGGAGATAGGCATAAAGACTATGTAAGCACTCGTAAAACACAAGCCACGGCTTTATGGATTCTCTGTTTCTCATATTCTCGTCCATGCTTTGAATCCCATCAGTAGTAAAAAGATGCACTTTATGGCTGGAACTAAAGCCTTCCACAAAAATATTGCTCCCACAGGCATGCAATAAAGATTATGAGCGTTCTCACAAGATGTCCGCACACTTGAGATAAGCAGAATGCAAGGCTAATCCAATTAAATCTGTTTTTAAGTCACTCATCAACAATAATTCACATATGAGGATCACAAACATTTAAAGACGGTTTAGAAATACAACTGCAGCAATAGGGTCAACTGCTGCAGTGTCCTCTACAAAAAGTGCAGACAATAACTGGCCATACTAAAATATTTGGGCTTCCTGCCTGTAAGTTCTAGGGAATTAGTGAACCATAGAAGTATAGGTGTACAGTAAGTTTTGAAAGTACCCAGACTAAGGTACAATATGCTTGATTTTTTTTCCTTTAGGAATAGCAAGTTTGTCTTTAGACGAATGTTGTTTAAGAGTCATACACAAGAACAGGTGGTAAGATATAAATTGTAAATACTGTCTTACTATTATAATAGACAGTATTGTGTCAATACAGATGTCTAAAGTTTAATGATGTATCAATATTGGGAAATTTGGGGTAAGTCCCAATTTACACAGTGTTGGCAAGAACGTTTACAACCTTTTGTCATAATTTATCAATACTGTCTTGATATTCAACAAAAGTAGGTAGTTTTACAGTGTCCATAGGAGTCATCAGGCTATTTTACAGCATATAAATCTGGTTATTTCAAATCAGAAAGATACAAGCAATTTGGAAATCCAATTAACTTTTAACTTTTATTATCTCTAGAAGTACTGCTGTTATAATAAAAATATAGATAACAAAACACACTGAGAAAAGCACATTTTATGCCTGTAAAACTTTCGACCTGCACAATCAATAGCAAGAAGATACAATCAATATGGTAAGGCTTTAAAGTTAATCGAATTTCGAAATGTCTTTGTAACCCTTTTTGAAAATTGACCAGCGGTAAATAGACATCATGTTAGATGTAGTAAATGTAACCAGTGATGTGTCTAATCACGACAAGGGTGTGGTAACTGGTGAAATTAATGTAACATTTTACAGGCTGGAGGACACTTTGTACATTACCATCCTTCATTAATTCCTTGTGGGACAAGATAATGCGGGATTTTAAGCATTGGGAATAATTCACGTCATGCTGCCAACACTATGAGAGCAAAGACACACACTGAGATCGAGGAAGTAAGAATGCCCATGGGATAGAGCTGTTGATTGGAATCTAAAATGAGAAACAAAATTTCAAGTTATTAAGCGTTACCCTTGCAATTAGTGAATGTGTTAAAATTAATGGACATGTTGATGTGTGCAATTAACTCAGGTGCAGAGGGAGACTTGTTATTATTTGAGGCATTGATGCAGGAGTAGATAGATTTGTTTGTATTCTGCATAACCCCAGCAGCTACAATTTGTGCAGAGCTACAGGGACACATTTAATTCAGCTCATGATCATCTCATGATGCTTGTTTTGTCATTGTGCCAACTAGCAGCTGAACTCTACAACTTGCGGGCTTTTGTTGCTAACAGATTGGCCAGTTTTATTCTCACTTCAGATCTGAAGCCACCATGAGGCAATAAGGTAGTTATAGCAAGGAACTGCTTGGTTTGTCACTATCTCAGCTGATGAACTTAACAACATGCAGGCTTAAGAGACCAATAGGGGAGCACGTCGGCAAAATGTACTGCACCTGTGAGAAACCCGTAATGTATTTTGCATAGCACTTCGGCAGAACGTCTCATATAAGGTCGTATTCGCACATGTAAGGTTAACACTCTGTCTGCAGTTTACAAATGTCATGTCAGAAAAGATATCCTCTGCAACAGGCAAAATTCTAATGCAATGTTGACCAACAAAAACCAGGTTTTGTGCAGGCGTAGTACGTCCTGCCGACGTGTTGGGGAGGGGGGCACATTTCTGAACCCCAGCCTACCTTAGGGTCGATGATGACCTGATCTCCCTCGTCAAACGAGGTAGCGCTGGAGATGGGGCCCTTCTGCTGCTCCAGCAGCTGCATGGTGTGGGCCATCCACACCAACAGCTCCTCCAGCTCCTCCAGGAACGTGCGGCAGAAGTGCAGCTGGTCCTGCAGACCGCGACGCTTCTGGGGGATCTCCGGCGTCACCTGCACAAGGTAAGTAATTGTACAATCCTTTACTAGAAAAATATGTTTAAAATATCATCCTCCCTAGATTTTGTACAGAGGATCTTGGCATAATTGAAAACCTATAACTCTCTTCATCAGCTACATGTAGCTTTAGAGAAACACTTGGAATTGTGCACATACAAGGCCTAGGGGTGACAAGTTGTTTTATCAAATGCAGCAACGTCAATGTGTTATGCCAAATAAAGACTACACTACACTGACCAATTGCAAATACAGATACTAACATGTTGTGGTGTGTTGAGAGGCAATAACTGAAAGACCTTAAAGTTTAATGACAAAATCACAATGTACATGTACTGCATAAACTTTCGCAAACACCGATATTTCTTGAATGGATCAGTAAACCACGGTGCTTTATTCAAAGGTTACGTGTATGCAACCCACCGTCAGCCATCTTGTGTTCAGGTTGTCCACCTTCTTCTTGACATTGCTGACCAGCGCCTTGGAAGCGCCCGGAGTCGTCATGATCCTGTTCCCTGTCTGGTTAATGGTGTTCACATTGTCCTGTCTGGACCCAAGGTCATTCTCCTTGTCCTTCAAGGTTATAACAAAAGGAAAGAACACAATGTAAAAAATACATACATCCCTACCTAAAAGAAGACTGCTTTAAAAGAATAAGCAAAGGAGAACATATTTCTTTGTTCAAAACAAAATACAGAACTGTTTCTAGACAAAACATTCACCTCAGTAAAGCCTAACATACACTCATTAGTATTCAACATACAAATCATCCAGAGAAAAACCTTGCTTCCACAAAGCAGAAATGTCTTAAGTGGAAAACAAATATCACTATTAGCTTTTGACAAATAAAAGCTTAATTAACAGTAACATATAAAAAACTGATACTCAAGTCCATAAAATGTATCAGTGATTCTGCACAATCAAGACAGTCATATTCACTCTGAAATGTGTCTGACATGTCAGAAATTCAAAATAAGTGTCCCCGACCAATTCTGAGTTAAAGTTTTATTTTGGTACAGTTAGCCAGAATAGCGCAGTTGAAGGCTTAAAATATGCTTTTTGGGCGCGACCAACATGTCCAGATAGAGACATCAGAAGTCGTTTTCCGTGCTACTGTTGAGGTCCTTCTGATGTCTGTCTGGACATGTTGGTCTTGAATCACAATTTTATTCCACTTAAGTATAGATTTTTACATGTTACTTTTGAGCTTTTATTTGTCAAAAGCTGAACAGTGATATTTGTTTAAGTCCATAAAACTGTATCAGTGAATCTGCAGAAGATAAAGGTCTCGAGAAAGACCGTACCTTGACTTTCTCCAGAGCTTCCTCTAGCTGGTCCTCGTCAGCGGGACAGACCTGCTTGTTAAGGATGCCCTCTGTGTCCTCCAGCCAAAACAGCAGCTCATCAATCTCCTCCTGGAACTCCTCTGTCTGCATGCTCGCCTCCTCAAACCTGGGCAATGAGTTAATCACAACTGGTTAATAACTATGTATAAAACTATGCAACGTTCATACACACGTAGCTGGTTGATAGGTTATTATTGACAGTTGACACTACTCAATACTGATGAATTTACATATGGAAAAACTTGCCGCCTCAAACCCAGGAAGTTAATGACAACTGGTTAATCACTATGTATAAACTCAGAACAGAATCCAGGAAGAGGTCTATGTAACGTTCATATAGCTAGTAGTGGTTGAGAGGTGCTGGTTAGGTAGGTAAATAGCTTATTCATAGGTTATTATTCACAGTTGACACTAGACAATACTGATGAATTTACATATTGCACTTTTTGACTCTTGCAAAATCTAATCAATTTTACACATAAGTATAAGTATCAAGTATTAACTTTCTATTAATATACTTCAACTTATTGCTGCGTCTACAGAAAGTTTCACATAAATATTGGACAATCCTTCAATACAGGATATACATGTATATCTAGTTATTGAGGTACTGATTTTAGAAATATTGATCAGATATTTCAACTTGATACCTAACTGCTATCGATAGCAATTAGAATAACTAGGGAACGGGACAAGATCAAAATGACTATTGATTTTGACAAACATTATACGCACAACTGTTTACAATATCATTCTAATATAATACAGTTCCCTCCTTTTTAAAGTGTGACAGTCCAAGTAACAAACAGGCAAACCAGTGCTGCATTGAGTTAACCTAAACCCTATTGTTTCCCAATGATGACATCAACTCTAACCCACCAGTGCAACTTGGCAAAAGGCGTGAAGTCTATATCAAGGTATGAGATATTACATCAGGCCTTTAGGCCATATTGATTTCCCCATGTCACTGCCACTTACAATGACAAATCGCCAACATGCATGCATTATTCACATTTAAAGCAACACACATGTAACCTAAGCATGTTGGACACCCAAAATAAAACTACCTGTCACACTACAGCGGTGATTCCATCAAATATACATCCCGGAATCAATATGGCGAAGTCCTGGCAACAAAAATACCACGCAGAGCTGTTTGTATTCCTGCAGCCCTGTGCTGATGACATGTATTTGTACATGTAGGACCTGGTGGATATTAATTATTTCCACCCGAGAATAGAACAGACACATTGCATCTCCATTATTCCCACTAATTACCATGTACCATGTCACTTTGGGTACACCCTTACTGCGATTATTCCCTCACATGCCGTAATAAAGGCACAAGCTGCCAGTGCACGCTGTTCCTTTGGGTCTCCGCTGAAATACTGCTACAGTTTGATACACCACGAGAGAAAAGATGATATACTTGATTGTAAAAATTGTAAAGTGCCGACTTTCTTGCTATCAGGAAGCCGTGAAGTGGCAGTGGCAGAGGTTAAGCTTGGACAGGATTAATGAAAAATGTTGTGAAGCCGACCACTTATCTTTGCTACAAGCGGGACGGTGTTAAAAGCAGCGGCAGAATATTCCGCCCCCCCCTTGCAGGGGAGAAGCAGATACATATCACATGAGAGTGTCGACCTTGTTTGAGCTTCATAGTTATCTGGGCACTCTGCGTGAGAAGCTGATGAGCAATACTGTGCTGCTACTTTGGTTTAAAATTCAATCTGGGCCTGTACAGGTAGCTGTTTTTCACTGGAAACAATGTTCTTATTACCCTGTAAATTACAGGTGATCATTTCTGCTCTGATCACAAGTACGAGGGAATGTTACATTTCTTCTCCTTATTATTGTTAACAACCATAACAAAAGGGCCAATGTTGTTAATGCAAAATGTTTGTTTCTCTGATTATTGTTTCTCTGATAATTGTAGGTTGGCATTTGCTAAGATAAGTACGATAAAAATTTTCACTTTTTCTTCTTGTTGTTGTTGTGGTCAAACCTGCACCAATACCTACAATTATAAGGTTTTCAACCTAAATACATGTATTATTTACGGTACAGTGATTCCGTTCAAAACATTGGGGGAGAATACCTGTAACATGTCATCTAACAACTTACCACCACTGCAGGTATCCATAGTTAATGGGCATGTCTCTTTTATACTTTACAGAACATAACATTTGAAAATGAAACCACAATAGCTGAGAACATGCCGTGATGAAGTCATCTTGCCAAGTCGCTCAAGCCTTCACAGCTTGCTTTGTGACCTGTGAACTCTTGCCTTCAGGAAAGTTGTCAATCTTCAACCACGCAACCTGTTGTGGTCACATGACAACAGTTAGGAGAGAAAGCCCGTAATTTTCATGCAAACTAGGAGGAGGGGCTAGAGGATAGCCTTAAGGTAGCTTCCTAGCATTAGGGAAAAAGCCAGTAGTGGCAACAGCATATAGGGCTGGGATTTTTTGGTTGAACCGTAGAAGGAATTATTGGTCGGCAGGTATGAATTTATGAGGTCTGGTGGTTGTTACCTTGTAAAAAGGCTGGGTATACTGCATGGCAATCATGACTGATGCATTTAGTTTGACATGCCCAAGGCCACAGAGCACCTTGTAATTTTCTCCGGGCAGTGGCAAGGGAATGCTGTTGATTTGCATCAAGTCCATTCCAAATTTTTCCAGGTATTAGTCAAGGCCAACATAAACTACCATATATACATTTTGTACACCCACTCTTATGTCACTACACTTAGACATTAACGCCTTCTGAAGTTATTTATGATCGTTAGCACCAATGTTCCTAGGCAATTACCCTGCATATTGATAGATAGTGAATCACATGCTGCTGAGGATAATTTTATATACAAGTAAGAATGGAGGCACCCTAAATCTTAACTAGTAAATGTCAACACGTAATGTTAACAAATGCACATTACACCCACCCCGGCGTGCAACCAAAATGTCATCCTGCACTTGCATACACATTTTCCATCTCAAGAGAACATCTCCTCATAACATAATAGCTCAATGTTATTACTATTCACGCTACAGTCATGTGAACTTGAAAATAATCATGATTCAAAAGTTCCTTTACTTTTGAATTCTTGGTACAAGGGGGATACAAAATTTGAAACGTTTGGTATTGTGCTCTACAGTCAGGAGCTCTGAACAAGATGCCTGATGTCAAAACGTAAGGAGAGACTCTATACAGGTTGCGTAAAAATAAACTCTAATGTCCTACATATTCTTCACAGATTCTCAGAGATTCCAAACTGGCATCACTCCAGCAAGCTGTGCCAATCTCCAATCCCACCACGTTCTACAGGGTAACAAGGTCGACTTTGTGTCAAATTACCATCAGACACATGACCTTTATCCCACAGGGTCGGGGATGCCCCCCTTTAATTCCCTAATCCCTCCATCTGTAATCCCCCAGGACGCCCCTGAATGTAATTGCAGTGGTGCTCTAACCCTCCCTTTCAGCGGGGAGCCAAGTTTGGGGCTGAAAGGCCACGGAGGGAGGTTTAATCAGATTCTGCTGGGCCAGCAAGGTGCAGGGGTGGCTAATGTGTCATTTCCACTGGCCATGTTTCAGTTATCAAAATATGAAAGGACACTGACAGGACGATATGATGGCGAGAACAAATTTGAAAGTCAGACCAGGTTGATAAGTATGCAACATCTCTTAAATGTACATTCTTAATGGACAACAATCAAAACATGTAACAAGAGATGGCTACCTATTAAAAGCAAACCAATTTTATTGTGATTTGTGTGATTTGCTTTTCGGCTAAGATTTAAATACTACTAATAGGCAATTTGTCTAGAGTTATAACCTTACAGAGAGATTAGCATTAGAGGATAAAGGAATACAGTTACCAGGACCTGGTATTACAAGACAAATATGGTATGAATCTAAAGAGAAGACCATTGAACACCACAGAAAATCCTTAACTACCTTGCAACAGAAAACCGTGCTACACATCATTTGTTTAAATCATCAGATAGATACACCCCTACATCCAGGCAAAGCCTTCTCTTCTGCTTCTTCATTCTTACATGTCACTGCGTTTGACATGACTAATGTCTCAAACAAAGGCAACGTATCCAGATGGATGACATACATGTGCCATGATCTTCACACTTGGCTGCACTGCCTGCACTCTCTCCCCTAACTCCAGTAAATCACAGCTCCCTCCTGTCAAAAGATGCTGATCCCAGCAGGTGGAGTTCCATCTCCCAGCTTCCTGTGCTGCTTTCAGATTTGACGTGACAGATATCACTAGAGGTTGAGACAAGCACAACTTGAGTAAATCAGAATTCCCTCCTGGCAAGTGCACGGGCTGATACGAGCGATGGAAGATGATGAATACAAGTTACATCTCTTGTTCCATCAGACTTGGGATTGAGATAAAAGCATCAAGAGTGAATTGTAGATAAGACTCCTGGTGTGCCCTAATCGTGAAGTTTGACTCCCATGTAAAATGCACAATGATGTACAAAATGGGATTGTTGATTTAAGCGGTTAGTTTGTGGGCTGCCCCCCGCGACCCACCTGCACAGTTCAAACGCTGGTTAATCCTCATCCCTCACAAATTGAATATCCGATTGTTTCAGGCATCGTTGATTCCACCGTTTCACATTCCCGGGGACCTGCGGTAACGCGTGCTGCCACGGCTGGGGGCTGGATGGAGCTTCTTGGCTCGTCACTGCAGGGCATTAATGCAAAAGGTCAAGTCGCGACACAACCTGAGCATGTCAGGCTACATTTCTGCACCAGCTGCCGTTTGGTATCGATCCAGCCTCCACAGCCGGGAACGGGGAACAGACGTCCACAGCACCATCAGTCTCCACTCCAGCACACTGCTCTGTAAAACCTGGCAGCTCCAGCGGGCTCCTTCATCTGAATCGCTGGATCCCGACCAATCCAAGAACGGCTACGACTGTCCCAGTCCCGCGTCGATACAGAGTCGGCTTGACAAATGTCACCATGGCGGAGGGATTAAATCGGCGTGTCACACTTCCAGGTACTGGGAATAATTGTGCTAACCCTGTTACTGCCACGACGCAGCTCCCTTTAATGCCAGGAGGTTAGCGGGGGTAATTGAACTAACCAAGCTTGCTGGTGACATTACTTGTGTACTTTCTCAGGGCAGTTGCTTTAGAGGACACATGAAATGGGCCGATGAATCATCCAAATGGGTGATAGACGTCTGGAAACCGGTGCCTTCTCCCTCCAGCATCTCTCCGAATGATCCAAACAAATCTGGGCCGGGAGATCCTTGCCGCGCTCCTGGTGTTGACGTCAGGTGGAGGAGGTGGCAAAAGCAGCACAGCAGCGATGCCCGATCGATGAAGTGGTGCTTCCAAATGCCAAGTGTGGATATTGAGGAATTTCCCTCCATTCGTCTCCATCAATAAGCAGTGCTACCACAGGAGGCATGCGAGACGGACCGGCAGCACAGCCAGACTAGAAAGAGTGAGACGAACGAGTCTTGCTCGCACTCAACCTGATTCGTTTGGTCATAACACCGTGCAATTTGCTCCAAATGAAAGGATATTGCAGTAAAAATGCTAACACATTATGACAATGAAGCCAAATAAAGGAGATATAGTAATGGCACTAACAGTCCCATTTAATTAGACTATGACCTGTATTATGAATAGATAATTCCTTTTACAATTCAAAACATGCACCGACGCAGTGCAACGAAATCTTATCATTCTATGACATTTTCTAGGCTGACAATTATTCAAACTATACAGGGACGGGGTGCAACAAACTCATAAGCGATGACGGTTTGCGAGGCTTCAAATTATTCAAACCCGGGCAATTCCCCGACCCCACCCTAATTCGTCAGTGCTCTGCACCCCGTGGCACAACTCACGCTGCCGAGGAAAGGGGTCATGATGTGCCCGTTATGACTTGACCATCCATAATGCAGAATGAATGGGTGCACTGGTCAGAGTTAACAGCTGTGACTGGTAAAACATACCACAGCGCCATTTCTGCCGCTGGACTGGAATATTGATAAGTTTGAAGCTGACGTTTCTCATACACATTCTACTTTTCCACAGCATGAACAGAAGGGAAATAGAACCATATTTAGAGAGAGTAAGATTCACAAGTTTGAAGCTGACATTTCTCATAGACACTTTAATTTTCCACAGCAAGAACAGCAGGAAAAGGGTAGTCATATTCAAAACATTTACTTTTTTCAACAGCCATGATTATATGAATTTAATTTGATAGATGAGATCGTTATGTCTATTATGATGGGAAAAGCTCGCTCATTAATGTCAGTTAAGATAAATGTGAGCAACATTTTCATTCATTTATTGGCAGTGATAGGCAAATATAAGGTAAATCTAGCACAACCCTGAAATGAATGTGTAAATCATTACCATGACGCTAACTGACACTGTCATGTCATAAGTCACCAGCAAAAATAGTGACATTTTCTACTTTCAGTGATACAAGAAACCATAGTTACATAACTGGATCTCAACTCTAATAACTATCTTTTTTTTTTTCATTTGAAAAACTAAATTAAACTAAACCAGATGACACAGAGAATTGTTTTATGAAGTAATGAGTATGCAGTCTCAAATTCATGTCACGTATTGCAAAGACCTTTCAATTCAACTAAGCCTTGTTATTCACAAAGAAAAGTCATCAATCTTTTGGGAGGTGAATGAAATATGCATAGATGGTAAACATTCTTGATTGAATGCTAATTGATGACTAGTAAAGTGTGACAAGCAATGTTCAAGCTGCTGACTCTAGTAGGTGTTTATGTGCTTCTTTCAATAGGGCTATTTCATCTGTGCCATGATGAAGCATGATACATGTACATCTTGCAAAGAATTAGTTTGTACATTGCCTTAGATACTTCATTTATTCTTTAAGAAAAGCTAAGGTCTACATTGTTCCATCTTACTCTCTTCCAACATATACTGTGATGGTTATAGCTTCCTATTCACCATGAACAAAGTTAGCCAAGAAATAAGAACTTCTGATACATGTATAAGTTTGCAGACTCCTCTACAAATCATGTCTATACAGCAATGGGACCTGGTCAAAGCCCCTCAAGACACCTATTAATTTTCCAATTATTAAAGAGAAGGAAAGAGAGATTGGCTATTGTACGTTGGCTGCCTCTGTGGCACCTTTGGCGAAGCGCCAGGCAATATCTCCCCACGGTTATCAGAAAATAATGTGACAACTATACGGGGAAACAGTGGAGACTGTGCAAATTGTAGGTAATTTGTCTGGCTCTGATTATATGATATATACTGCAGTAGCACTTCTGCTCTTACGGTCAGATTCCTGTCAAAAGTTCAACTTCAGCTTTCCCCTACTACCCAGTGATAAATTAGGAAATACCACTATCAATAGAAAAGCTGACAAGAATTGCAGGTCGTTACCTTTCAGCAGTTCTCTGGGACCAATCAATGCAGACAAAAAGGGCTGAATTTTCCATTTGCCATAGAGGCCACTTGACAAACATGATATGCCATGGAATACAAGTGTATGCTAAACACCCTCAAGTTTAATTTTTCAGAGTTTCAGTATAGTTTGGGAGTGACCTTCAATATTCAACAACCTCAAAACTCTTTTGTTGTTGAATACTGTACATCTTGTCATGTTCACTATTGTTTTAATTTCCATATCATGACACACACTCGTGTTAATTTTGCATTACTTCTGCAACATAGAACTGCTTCAACAACAACTTTGAAACACAGTGAAAACCTCCTTTCCTCTCCTGCTGAAAAATTAAATGCCTCCAAAACTTAACATATCTACAGGCATTAAAGCTATAAGAACATTACTTGCTTGCTGTCCAATGCTCCTAAATCCATGTGAATAAAATAAAACAACTTTTTCCAACTGACCTTTCCTTCCTGTCGTTGACCTCTGCACACAGCACCCTCCACCGTCTGTTCAGTCCATCCAGCTTCTCCCTCAGAAGGGTGGCGTCGATGGACGTGCACTGCTCGATAATCTCCTGCCCGTTCGCGTTCAGTCCCTCCACTTGCTTCCTGTGGTTCTCAATCCCGTCTTGCAATTTCTATGCAAAGTAAAAACAGGAGCAACATCTTGAGGAGGGACGCAAAAGTACATGTTACGGCACATACTAATTACAGAGATAATGCATGGAGGCCTGAAGGTATTCGTGCTGTTTCTAATATGTTGAGTAAATGCATTCTTATCGCTGGAGGTTAATTACGTCAAGAAAGCATTGCTAATGAAGAGCCTGAAGAAAAAAACATGGCTCTCAATTACAAGGAAATGTAGCAAGTGACATTTGAACTGGGAGGTTTTCAGGCTTACGTCTTGCATAATGTCACAAACTAGGTCCGTCACAGGGGATGGCAAGATTACTGTCACCGGGGAAAATGTCAGCAAATCAGATTAACTTTAGCATGAGTGGGGGTTAAATGGCAGAGAGCCAAATTTAAGACTAGGATATGCTTGGCTGCACCTGGGTATTGATCCCACCACTTATCACAGCAAGCCTACCAGCACCATGGACAGAACCTGCAAACCAATATCCAACACAAGCCCAAAGGAGAAACCTGTAGATTACCTTACCACGATTCCAGCCTT
>NW_017804176.1:555887-593862 GCF_001625305.1 Branchiostoma belcheri | reverse complement strand
CCTTACTAAAGCTTAAAGCTTTCCCTTTGTATTCCATTTGCAACTGAAGATTACAGACACCTACGAAGCCTCCCTACTGGGGAGAGACATTGGATCCAATTCAATTACACCCTAACAAAGGCTTCTCAACAGAAGCTGCAATTTTCGCACAATCAGTTGAAGGTATGGAAGCGTGGAGAATTGGAAACAAATCTCCGGCAGTAAAGTTTGATAATGTAATCTACACTATCAGTGAAACCCTTCTCAGGTGGCAAAATCAATGAAGCACTTCTGGTGTGTGAGCAATTGATCTCCACCTTGTTTTGATGCTTTTGTTGTGCTGAATATTACCTTAGACATGCTGCTAGAAAGCATTCTTGGCATTCTCCCATCAATTGAACAAAAGGACAACTAAATTAACATTAAAAAGAACATCCAAATGACATATGATTTCATATAACTCAACCTTACACCAAGCAAAGAGCAAACATATTAGGTTGAACTGCCAAGCCCACAGTTCACTTCTAGATGGGAACTCTAGCCAACAATCATGCATGCAGAGGGCAGTGTAGTCCAGGATGGGATTGTCATGCACGTAGACCAAACTTTCACCCTGGACTGTTTCCAAGTTCTAACTTACAGCTTTCAGTGCCTTGACGTTGACTGATTAGTATAGGTTATCCTATGCCCTTGGAATTGATAGATAAGGGTAAAGATTCTTCACTGCACTTGAGGCATCTAAACTTGACTTGTATAAATGGGAGTTGGGATGCTCCTGATAAGAAACATGTCTTCTCAAATCTCCAAACATTGTCACTATATGATGATTCCTCTCTATCTGCGAGTCTCATTGTGGAGTCAACAGAGTTGCTGTGAGAGCCAGCCTGCCCTTTGTGTCAACGTTGCTCAAACATTAGCATTCCCAGTCAGGACGAGTTTAATCTCTGCATGATGAAAACAAAAATCAATGGAGATTGAAGCTGACATATAATTCCAGGAGCGGCGGGCACGATATCTCGCGCCAGCGACCTGCGATGCAGACTCCCGGAGCGTCTTTGATTTCAGCGCCGAGGTACTTGTGCAACATGCCTCACCACGCAGTCATGCATGCCTTAACGCTTCCATAACCACAAGAACAACTCTATTTGGCTGGTACATGCTCCCATAGGGAGAGGAGACCAAGGACTGCAGGGTCTCTCTAACAGCAAGATTAAGATATATTTCTAGTCAGTACAAAATCCATACATTTATGAACAACCAGGGTGGGTCCTTCAGTACAGCAGCATATACAGTATATTGCAATAGACTTTACCAAAGTCACAGTAAAGATATTATCATTCTGCAAAATCCTCTCATGACCACATCCCTAACCAGTATTTGTAGATCCATCGCCTCTCAACAATGATCTCCTGAAGAGCTTGTTACAGCTACAGTAATCTGACATCCCACAAAGAGCAGTCCCAGTAGAACAGGAACCTTCTTGTGAGACCACCTCTGCTCCTCTCAGAAACAAGTTGTCCTTTCTGCGACTCCATCACTGTTCTAGTTGATGAAGTAACGTTGACTGTGACATCGGAATCAGTCATGCATTTGAACGTAAAGCAGCAAGCATCCCAAAGGGAAAATCCCTCAAAAGCTCAATCAATCCCTCGACGAAACAACCTTCACATTTTACTGATCCCAGATGGCCAACCTGTGAATTGGCAATGGCTTTGTCAATGTCTATATAAGTCCTTAAAACCATAATACTTTTTAACTTTCAGGCATTCATTATTCATGAGGGGCCAGGGACGATCGTATTGGATTTCTCTTTGGAATCAAAAAGGCTCTAACCCCGTCAAGAGTGCTCTAAATTGATTTAGTTGTAGTGCTGTGTAAAGTGCAGGCATTAACACTTGTCGGGTGCACAAGCTCTCAGAGCAAAGCTTCGTGCTTTGGGGAATTCTAGAAAAAGGCAACCCACAAGTTTTAAAAATCCGTCTGTAAAGCAGCTGTCTTATGAATGGGATTTTCAGCCTGGTGTAGCAATACAATCATTTGAGAGACTTTCTAATGCCAAAACAAACATCAATCAATACATCTTAGTTCTAAATGATTTTATCAGAGCGTCTTCATGATTTTTTCTGATCTAGTTGGAGCATCATACCTTCTGCTGTGCTCTTGCCTTTTCCAGATCCAAGTCCCCTCCTGGGGCCTTGGTGTCCTGTACCGTCCTCTCAGCTTCGTTCAGCCAGGATGTCAGGTCTCGCATGTCACAGTGGAACTGCTGCCAGTGGGCCAGGGACTTCTTGAAGCGACTGCAGAGGAAATGTCAGATTTAGATTCACTCAGTGCTTTAACCAACAGGCAGCTATGATTGCCTATCTAGCTTCCATTGTATATCATCTTAATCTTGGTAGCATGAAGCCATCATTTGTACTGAACCTTTTCCCTACTAACTAAGCTTATAATAAAGCAAATGTGGTGGCAAAAACACATCTCAGCAGGAGGAAGGTGAATGAACCTCAGAATCTAGAATTGGTGGCATGAACTACAAAGGAGATTATGTATAGTGGGATAACTTTGTGGACATGTTGATGTACTGTCATCAACAGCATTTCTACGAGGCCTTTGGGCTCCATGTAATGTCATTGTTATGGGGCTGATGGCTATCTTTTGGCCTGAGAGCAATTTTAATGTCAAACTTGGGAGTTTCATCTTATTCCAGCAATGATTCTGTTAATGGAGGACCTGGGGCAATGGGAGTTAGGTCATTTCATGGAAGGATTAGACATAGAAAAAAATCATTATCATATCATATCAATGTCTGAAGAGCAGGCAGACAGCTAGAATACGACTGATAACAAATACATGCAATAAGGTTCAAGAAATTATACTAAGAGACTTACCTGTATCTGTCCACATAGGCCTTGTTGACCTTGTCCCATTCGACCTTGAGGTTGGACATGGCATTCTCGATGTTCTTCCGCTCCGAGGGTGCCACCTGAGAAATGGCAGCGCCCTTGCGCTCGTGGGCCGACCGCACTTGTGGCTCCAACGTGTCTAGCTGCTCCTTTATGGCCTGTAGAGCGAGAGATCACATTCATAGATAAGTATCGCTTTAATACTCACAGGCATTGATGTCTCTGTGTATCAAACCACCCAAAAGGGGGCGAGTGCACATCAACAACTTTGCGCATTGACGACATGCAAGCGTAAAACCTTGGGAGGGTCTGTCATTTTCTTACAGTCATATATCTGCTGCAAGAAGCTTTGAGAGAAGTCTGGAAAGTTTAACCTCTCTATGTACAGTCAATAGTACACACTAAACAATCAGAGATGGCTTCTGCAATAAGTACATCTATAAAGGCTTATGTTACATATAATGCAATACCGAGTATTATGTAGGCTTTTCCGTGCCTTACACAGATTACAAGCAGAAAATTAAGTACGTAATGTCTACAGCTGTGAAAAGATGAAGCATTATGAGACTTAAAATGCTGTAATCAGTACTCAAAATTGAAAGGGTTCAGTTGTCATTAGAAGGCATTTCATTAGGATGTTTGGTCATCAGTTACAGGCAGCTGGTGCTTACATTACAAAGCAAGACATCTTTTCTAAATGAGTCAGGTATTCAAGTAGGTTACTATCACCATATCTACTTAAGCCTTGTAAGGACTTTACGATGTGCCATACTCAATCTGAACTTTACACTTTGATTAAGATGCAATATTCAGCGGTATGAAAGTATCAGGATTCCAGAGAAGTATCACAACCCCAACAGCTTTCTCAATCAAAGGCTCAGACCCTAAGTCTAGACGATGGCTTGCCGGTGCCAGGGATGGGCATTGGTGATGACTTAAGTACATTACAGAATGTGATGAATGGATCAGGGTGACGCACATACCTTTAAAGTCCATCTCACAACCTTTACGCATCTACGACCTATTTACAAGTTTCGGCAGTAGGCCAAAATTTATAGGGTGTGATTTGAAAGCGCTGAAAGAAGGAAGCTCGCTGCTAGGACGACATAAATGAACTCCATCAAACTTTTCCTGTGCCGCCGCTTCTTCTGAAAGAACCAGGTCTGACGTCTACATTTATCATCAATAGCAACTGTACTGATCGTCAATCTTTTCACATAAACTCAAGGCAGAGGGAAAAACTCTTTTTACCTGGCCTTCTGCCAGGCCTATTTGTATCTTCAACCCCTGCAGCAAGGTTAGGGTCTTGACTCCAGGAGCAGCAAAAGTGCCCCGAAAAGGTTTATAGAACCCTGGGGTAAAAATTGAGGAGACCTTAACATTCCTAATGGCTTCTAATCTGCAGTAAGTTTCGCAAAGGTGCCGGAGAAATGGCTGGGGTTATGGAGTTAAGGTGCCATTTACCTTCTGTCAGTCATGACCTTCTAGAACAGGGGTAGACGAATGTTGTAGCAGGCTCATCTATACGCCTCATTTACAACGGTTACAGCCAAAAGGCAACTGGGGACGGCTAAAGCTAGTACATGTGCTTTCTTTGCTTGGCTAGACTGTGTACAAGCATCAAAATTAGGCATAAAGGGAAAACCCTATGAAGCGGTAGATCAAAAGTTTTCAAAGCTAAGAGGGGGTAATGCTAGTCTTTAAGAGTCATACTGTTCTGGTGGAGTTATTCATACACACACAAAGAAAATTTACACAGGCATCTATAAAAATATAAATTCTTAACTCTAACACAAACTAGAAAGCTACGTTTCGCATTTTTCCAAGTTCAATTCAAACCCCTTATCTTTATAGCACACACATTTTCTCTTTAAAAACTCCACCCCAACATTTACCCTCGGCTGCATATTGTCCATGGCTAAAGAAAGATGGATGCTGCCTGGTGCAAGCATGGTAACCTGTGACACCCACGCCTTGCTCTCCTCCCAGTGACACCTCAAATCCATTGATCTATCTGGCAGGTCAAGTGTAACGAGGAGACGAAGGGGATTCAGCTTGTATCAGCGTAAGGCTGGTGGCACTTAAGTCTTCTTATGCAACACCGAGGGAAGACTGGGACTGGCCAGATAAGGCAGGAAAACACATGGAACCACATGCTGGAACAGTTGAGTACTAGTACATGTGAGGTAGATAGCCTTGCTACCAAGGTACTTCCTCCAGGTGTCAAAAGAAAGATGAAGAGCTTACCAACTTCCTGTGTGAAGGCAACTTTTACTTCTAAGGTATGAGAACTTCCGGAAGTTTTAAGCATACAAGGCAACACTCTCTGGTCTCTCCTTGAACTACAAGATGCCAATCTCAAAGCTACTTTGAGTACATAGCAGAAATATTTCAAGTAAAGGCTTCTGGCACTTGTAATCTCAACCAACACATCACTCTTCCCATTTCTCACGTTTATCGTTCCAATACAGTTGCCACACTGAGGCTATCAAGACTCCTATCAAAATGACACTCATTTTGTTTGAACTTCAAAAAAATAAAACACACAGCACGAGATGAAATGCCCACCATCTATATCCCGCAGGCATTTTCTGTCTGGGCTGACAGAAGTAATAAGAACCTGAGGGAATTTTCAGCCTGATTTATCTCAGCAGCAGTACGTTAACATGCCACACGTCCATCTTACCCCAAAACAACGTTAGCTGTCCCCCAGTCCCACCACTCATGGACCATGAGAAGCCGGGAGGGACTTTGTCGGAGCTGTAGATTTATTTCTCTGTCCTGACTGAGGCTGAGCAGAAAGCCAAATTGATAACAAAATGGGAAGAAAACTAATTATAACATACAAACATGGTTCTTTTTACTGGCCACCGGGCACTGGTAATGAGGTTTTAGGTCAGGAACGGTAATGTCCTCATCTCTGGAGAGACAAGATGGCCATTACAGTATCACAAAAATGGGTTTTCTTGCCTTTCAGGCTTAGAGGCCTTATAGCTGACTCTGCATGTAAAATGAAGAAAACTTTTCTTTCAACAACATTCTGTTATGTGCAGGTCTCAGACTCTAGATCTATGGGAATTGCTCCTATTTTCATGTGTTACCAGGACTAACATTAAATTCGCAAGTGTATATGCAGCTCTACCATACAAGTTTAACATTGGACTTCAACTTTAATTAAAGTGTATATATACAGTTATCAGTGGTTACTAGGCACACCAAAAATAGACCCCACAAAAGGTCATAATATTGCGCTGGTCGGATTTTGTTTTGAGATCATATTGGTGTCAGACAGGTCAGTGCATCTAAAATTATATGTCTTGGATCACAAAGCCTTTCAAAATGAAGTCACAACATCTTGATTCCTTTGAAGGACTTTTTTGTACATTTCAAACTTCTGCATGTAACAACTCCTCCAGAGGGAATTGGGCAAGAATGGGTCAATAATGATTGATGGAAGATACTTCAAAAAGCAGAATTTCTGTCCAATATGTCATGGTAATCCTTCTAAGATTGATGGCAAAAACAATGACTCTGCCTGACACCTTATGAAGAACAATTTTAGGCAGAAGACAAGTGAATCCCTGATGGGTAAGAAGATCATTATTTAGCGATAATTGGACACTTGTTCCTGTTAAAATTGCACACTCCACACTCTTTAGGTATTGATCATGGTACATTAGGCCTCATTGACTGGGCTCACGATTACAGTAAAATCCTTTAACCTGGCAGTGTAAAATTATCAAAAATTTGTCAGAGCTCAATCATATTTGCCTGGACAAGATGAAACTGCTGGTTTAGCCAAAAAAAAGAGAACAAAGTTTCATATTTTCAAGTAAAACAGGTCAAAACATTATCCTACATGCTTACCTGCTTTTATTTGATTGGGGGAAATCAATTGTTGAGAAGGCTGTAATGGTGAAATTCATTGCCTATTCATTCTTCAGATTTCGACATGGCAGACTTATAATCCATTCATGTATGCATTAAATCTTGATCCCTTAGAGGAAATGTCTGAGGCTTTTATGACTACCGGTATGAAATAGCTTTTAGAGTTCTTAATACTTTCAGGCAGGTGGGTGAACACATGGCTCCAAGTCCTTCCCTACATTAGCTTTTACTCCCCACCTTATCATCATGCAAAAATTCCTCCCCATTTCAGCACTACCCTACAGCAGCCAAATGCATGTTGGATGACACAGGCCGGCATATTCCCATCATAAAGGCCTTACTTTTTCCCCATGTGGCTTTTGGAAGACGGTTTTATGCATTTCTGCTGCCTACAATACGAGAGTTCAACAGACTGTTTAGCACTACTCTTCACTGCACATCAGCTGACTTAATCAGCCAGAAAGGCCATGGGACACATAAATGTGCTTAAGCCTGATCTTAAAGCCGTTGAGCTGCTTTTAAAATCCTCCATTCCACCATGCGGGGAAGATGCATGTACGTAACATCTCACCCTTTGCACCTGTATGGTAAACTGATTGGTGCAGGTAACAACTGGGTTGCAAGCATGATGGGTTTCTTTTAAATTTCTTCTTCTGCTTGATCCTTTCAAACAGTACTCTCTTAACAAAAAAGAATTTACTTGCTGGGATACTGTAATTACTGTTCCACAGCACCTATTGTGGTGAACGCACACACTGCAAGATCATTTCCTGGAATAGCCATGAACTTGACTGTTACACAAGAAGACTCAATCACTACCCTCTGTTGCATGAACATCCCTCGGTACGAATACAAATGGGGCAAAGCACAAATTGATCCCATCATAATCACATCTACAGACTGGTGCAGCATTAGATTTACGGTGTTTACGTAATAAATGCAATAAACATCCCATCTCGAGATGAAAATAACCTTAATGGATGGATAAGTGGAATCAGGAACCAAGCACAGCAGCAAAATAACTTTAAAAGTTAAGTGTCGTTGCCATTATTTTCATCCAACAACAAATACACTTGCGTCATTATGGCACTTGTACAGGGAAAGGAAATCAGTTGTAAAGCCCTAGTGGGATAAACAGGTTTACTTCTACACACATCGTACATATATATAGAGGGGACTGAAATGAGAGCAAACTTTCTCAGTTATTCCAAAGATGAATTCAGTGCCGGCGGTGCATGTCCATTAATACAGGTCCCATCTTAGCAGTAAATTACATCATTATTTCTCCTAACACCTGGGGTATGAAGTGAATATCGAGAGGTGCTCCCTTCATTCTGCTTAAGACTCAATTTTCCAAGGCAACCAAGTCGTAAATAGGCGACATGTCTCCAGCCCTCCGCTTGGAATCCCTCGCACGTGTCTCGACTCCCAATCGACTCCCACCAGACGCTCATCCGCGGCATCACATGGCTAAAAGTAGACTCAGCATATCATTGGTTCATACTGTCATTAGAATCCGTGGATTATGACAGAAGCCCCCTGCATGTTGTTTCTGAGATGTATCCTGCAGCGTTCTGGATAATTGGATTTCGTCAGAGACTGCAGGTTTCCTCAGTAAAATCTGTTTTGAATACTTAATGTTTACTCAACATGGTGCAGACACATTCATGCTCATTTTGTAACAAATGTAGGCCAAATGTTAAGTCTTCATCAGTTTTTCCAGGTGACATCTCTACAGGATGCCTACTACTAGGACAGTTGTCTTTACTACGGTGATCCAAAATGTTTCTGCAGTTTTGAATATGTGTAGTTTACAAACTGAGGGCAACGAAGCCATTTTCCAATTTTCAAATGCTCCCAGAGGCTGCCACAGCTCCAAAGTTGTGAAGAGTAACTCTTGACACCCTGGTGTTCGAAATGCTGTCCCAGATTACGGCCACTTGTCCAATTTTCCAGTGGCTGGAGGTTTCAGGATTCGCAGTCAGATATTATTGACAAATAGCCGTTTTCACTTTCCAATTATTCGGAGGTGAATCAAATTTGGGGCCATGCATGCTGACCTGTGGCGAAAGGGCCATAAAGTCATCTATTCACTGATGGAAATACAGTCAAAACTTGTGCTAGCAACCACCTCTGCATAGGAACTACCTGGCCATTATGGCAGGTGTTTGATGGCCCTTTATTTTCCCTGCTAACCCATGCAAATCTAGTCTACAATGTTCACCTGTCCATTGTGACCCTTGAGAGTTCACAGGTATGAAGTATGCAAGGTATCAAGTTGATGATGTTATTGTGGCCACAGAAGGACATTCATTTCCACAATTTCTTCACTCTTCGAAGCTTAAGCAAATGCTGCATTGAGAAGCAATGGAGAAATTGAAATAACTAGCAGGACAGGACTGAATTTGACCAGGAGCTTAGAAACTTTTTATTCTGTGCAGATCAATCCTTGACCTATCATCCCCGCGTAATGCAGGTGGTCACTTCAATTCTTTAGATTTGGTACTGCTTGCAGGTTGCATGGCAGGTATTTAATTTGGGCCTGTTCCTATTCCTTACTGGCTTTGCAGCAGAGTCTATAGAATACCAAGCAGTCATCATGCCTAGAGAGGAATCTGAACTGTCTCAGTAAGTATAACCAAGACTTATAGATGATAAGTTTATTGCAAGTTCTTGCCCGTGGGCTAATTGCAAGTACATGTAAGTGGACATACAAAGAACAGACAATGTGTAACAATACAGCATGTAACTACTCTAGCCTAAATATTGGAATCTAATGTTTAACTCTAGTTCTAACTTATTGGGTTCGGCTTCTTTTTTTGAGACAGTGGAAGACGAAGAATCCCACTTTTTCGGTGATGTGTGGGTTTTGTGATGTTAAGAGAAAAGTAGTTTTCTTTTTGTCTGTAAGCATGAAGAAATTGGGATATAATTTGTTGGCTTCTCTAATATTAGGACTAGAAGTAGGGCTAGAAGGCTGAGATGGGATCCTTGTGGACTGATATCTCTCAATCAGGCAGACAGGACTAATGAATGAGATAAAGTGTTACATGCTTAAAAACACATCCATAAAAATCTATGATTAAAACATCAGCCGAATTTGGAATTAATGACTGTGTTCCTGTTTGAAATTCAGTCTTACGAAGCTGGAGCCATGTCAGGTTAATGAATTCCTTGCTTCCGGGAATACGAAATCACCATTCCGTGCACCGTCTTCCGCACAGCTTTAGACCGTAAATTGCGACGCGCATCAAAGGAATTTGAAATCTGGCTGACTACATTTTCTGTAACCAGGAGCACTGCCTCACAGTGAAGGGTGAGGGAGCAAACAGACCCAAATCCCTCAAACATCTGTGCATCACAAGCAACAGGGCTGGCCACTGCTCTACACCAACAAATCAATACCATGTGCAAATGCCAAAGCCATGATTTCTTCCACGATATATGGGGGGATCGGACCCAACATGCAGATGTCGTACTCACGGCGTAAAATTGCCCCTATAGGCCTTCCCACACAGCAGTGGAGCGCTACCGAATGCCCAGCCTGGCCATCAGGAGTGAGCAATTGTCAAGTGTGAAGTGAAAAGCTATTAGGGCCAGGGAATTGATCCTACTGCCCAAACGGTAAGAATCTGCAGTCTGCAGCTGATGATTCAAACGCCCTACAGACAGCTGTTTGGCCACCTGCTCTACACTTCTGATGGATATTTTCAGAGAACTTTGTGTGATATGAAAATACATGACAGGCAGGATTGAACCAAATGTTCCAAGTATCATTTCAAAACTGTGACCAACTCTGCAACATCATTTCTGCTCCTTTTGCCCCTACATCTGTATTCACTGGGTCAGGCAGCAGCAAAAAAGATTATAATTTCTTAGCACTTTGCTTTCTATCACAAAATTGGAGCCAAATTCATCAACTTATAGAACAGTCACCACCAAACAAAGCTATACCTGCCTAATTCCATGCCCTACATCTGTATTTACTGGGTAAGGCAGCAGCAAAAAAGATTATAATTTCTTAGCACTTTGCTTCCTATCACAAAATTGGAGCCAAATTCATAAACTTGTAGAACAGTCACCAGCAAACAAAGCTATACTTGCCTAATTCCATGCCCTACATCTGTATTTACTGGGTCAAGCAGCAGCAAAAAAGATTATAATTTCTTAGCACTTTGCTTTTTATCACAAAACTGGAGCCAAATTCATAAACCTGTAGAACAGTCACCAGCAAACAAAGCTATACTTGCCTAATTCCATGCCCACAATCCAATTATCTTATCCATTCCACCAGCGCAACAGCTTCTTTCTGCATGACTTCAGATCCATGCATCCCAGAGTCATTACCACTCCCCCCGGCAATGCTTATCCTTTTCTAACTGCGAGGAAAATGCACTTCAGTCCAAAAACAAGTCTTTCTTATCACGTATCATCTGTCAACGCACTGTATCGATTCCCGCTTTTAGTTACATTTCATTTCCAGCACTAAGCCCTGCTTGTCCTCACAAACATCGTTAATAAAAGCGGGATATATTTGTTACTTACTCAGGGATGGACAATAACAAGATCGGAAGCGGGGATGGCTGACCTCATCATGGAAATACCAAAGTCAAGGGCAGTGTGACCTTCCCCTTTCCAGTTATTCTGTACCCAAGACAGATACTAGCAGCATATTGTGGACATACAGATACACATTACCATTCATCCCCCATCCAGACCAAAGCACCTGTTATGAAAGCCTTCTCCCTACTGTACTTGCAACCTCCACCACTCTCCATCATAACTCGAAAATATTGCAATAATATCCTATTACTGGCGCTGACTATAACAGATGAGAATCGGTTACAACCTGCTATCAGCACATTAATGCCATCCTGGGCAGTTGACCTCGGTCCACACCAGCAAATATTGTCTCCATTCATTTCTGTCCACCATCTCCTAAAGACTAATCTGCTGCCCATGTCTTTTGTCAAACTGACACCATTTCCAGTAAGGTGCTCTGAATACTTGATTCTATATGACACTTTACTGCACAGGATATTGTACAGTATAGGAAACAAATGCTACATGTACATTGTAGGTACATTCCAGTGACTATTTCTGTCCATATTCTAACACCAACCTCTCTTTTCTTTTCTAAGAGACTAAAATTTAATACTTGAACATAAACACCATGATAATAATCAGTAAAATGGGACTCCCAAGTACAGGCGTGCAATCCCATAATCTACAGAATGAATTTCAAGACAGCAAAAGCAAATACAAACCACTTCAGCACCGTGTGTGAATCACAATTACTGGTAATAATGGAAAACAAAGGCTGCGCACAGTTGATGAGTAAGTTATGACAGTGCCACGCAGCTTGTAAGCAAACGCAACCAGTGGGACTGCAGCGCCTTATGAGTATTAACACCAGCCGTAATCACTCCCCTGGGGGGTCAATATGGCACATGCAATTAAATGATCGCTCCGGTCCCACAGGAGCATTGGCGCCTTTCTGACTCCCTTCCTTAATTGATCGGCTATCATCACCGTCTTGAACGTCAGGTGCTTAAAACAGACATACCACCCAGATGTGCATTACAAAGTACATGTCTGAAGATGTTACTGAGATATACATGTACATGTACCTATCACAGGTATCTCTATTCAGTTTCCACATTTTCTATCACTTCACGTACAGTATCTTCAAGACAAGAAGTTTGCCCGACTGTCAGGTGTCAGCAATCTTAATGAAACATCAAATTAAGCAGACAATATCGTTATCTTATTCTCCCCTTTACTGTTGTGTTTTGCAAACTAAGGTAAAAAACAACAGAAAATCTGTGGCTATTGTTATTCATAGAAAAAAATGGTATAATACTGCAAAGGCCAGATGAAAACAGGTGGATTGGACGGAATGGCACAATTTCAACAAGACCAGCATGATAAGATCATCCACGGAGACCGGCTTAAAGCTGGTAGCTTTGTTTTTCAATCAAGAAGCACTGGTGGATCAATACTAATACTCAGCATTGCAGCCTTATCATTGGCGGGGGCTCCAATGGGTTTGGGGTTCAAGGCAAGCCGGGCTTGAGTCTTACAAGAATTGACATGTCAATAGCAGCATTCAGAAGTGGGTGGCTTTACCTGCTTAATTAAGTTTCTGAGACCGGAAAGGTCAATAGTCTCGCATGCACTGCTGAATGTTAATTTCGTCAGGAACATATACACAGAAAATTGTCTTGATGACTTTCACACAACTCCAGAAATGACGAAATTTAGAATTATTGGCAAAGATTCAACTAATAATACTGTTGAATATTATACCGATATTTTCATATTTCATTCTTCAATGCAAGAAATGATTTACATATCTTTGATTGCACCAGAATAATCCATGTGAATGCAGATCAAATAGTACCCTTGTTGGGCGTAACTTTCTGGCCGAGGGTGCCTAAATGGGTTGAGAATATGGCAAGTCCAGGCATTATCGCTGCTGTAATTGTGATAGGTCTCTGTAAGGTCAATGTTCAAGCGGCTCTCACGATCAATGTTACAATTTTTACAGCCTCCTGAAGGAGCGGGGCGGCAGCCAATAATCAATGGCCTGTATCGACTCTTTCCTCTCCTTTTAATCTTCATCTTCGACCTGTCGGCTGTCCTCCGTCAAAACCCCATCACCAGACGGGTACGACGGCTTCAAATAGATCCCCACATTACCCTGTCAGAGCCTGATTCCTATTCGTCATGTGTTAAATGTGGCTTTAAGTTCTGATATGCGAGTTTAATGCACAAACTTGTCATCCAGTTCAACATAACAGAGGCAATAACATTAAATCTCTAAGGTCAATCGATATCAAGCGATGTGCCTTCTTTGTCGATTGCACAAATCCATCTACCTGCTCAACACCAAAAACAAAGCCGTTATGTAAAAGATGCAATGACATTAACCTACTTACATATGCGACGAGATTACCTTGATATATGCAAAGGATATGCCATTGATATATGCAAATTTTCCAGCTTTAGTCCTAACAGTATTGTTCCCAAAGCTATTGGTTACATGGGTATTTTTTTACAATAACAATGGGATCTTCTTTTTCTGAACATGGTCGATAAAGCTCAAGCAGCCTTTGTGGGTAGGTTTTCCCAATACAGACGGTTCATATTGTGTGGCAAGATAACTGTTGTACACTAAACTGGGCCGTATAAAACTTATCATCAAAGTCCTGATTCTCCATAAGGACTGCGGGCCTTACTGTCCCCCAGTGCTGTACACCCTGAGGTACACATGCAGCACACATATGAAAACTGATAAAGGTCCCCATAGCGAGCTGGTTTGCCGAAGATACATCTAAATTTGCCTGCGGCATCACCAACTTTGCTACCGCTACATCGTAAAATGGGGCATTAAACAAATACCAGGGGAACACTTCAATAACTTTACATGTCCTGCTCGCGTGGCACTGACAGTCGTAACTCACTACTACCACCAGTAACCCTTTTTACAACCGCCTCTTTGACAATAGCTGGAGAATAAACAAGAACGGAATATTTTATTAACCAAATTCTAAAAGTCACACAAGAGAAAATTCACAAGGCAATTTCCTGTCAAACCTGCTTCTGTTACTCCTGTCAAAGCCAAAGCAATCAGACCAGCAATAAGTGAATCCATCACCCATGCATGATAACACTACTTTGGTTAATGCTTGATGCACCACACATAGCTTGATTTTAGAGGAATGCGCGGGGTATACAATAACTGAATATCAACATAATTTCAGACCCATGATATTCACAAATATGGATAATTTCATACATACATGTACATGAATCAATGAATGCTGATGCAACATTGTCACATCAGAATTCAGAAGTGAAACTGCACATTCCCACAATGCAATGTATGAAACTATAATGCACAGACAACGCAGAATGCATGGCAATGATGTAGCTATGATTACAACTACATTTCCCTGGGCAAATCGTACAGTAATAAGGATATCTTAATTACAAATGCAATTACATTGTATAATCTTCCACTGATTGGAATTCCCCAATCCCAAAATGTCAGTAACCTTTTTCAATTGACAGTGGCAATCATTGCAATAGCTATTATGTGATACACGATACTTACAAATTTGTTAATTCGATCTACCAACATATTATCTTCTTAGTAATCAAATTACAGCAGACCAAACAACAGGAACCCTTTACTCCCTCATATTCTGCCATGTACTTGCATAAATATCTTCACACGTATAGCATGGCATTCCCAAAGAGTAATAACAATAGCCTGCTATCAAATATGTTCACATCTGCATTCCAGGAGAGAGAGAAATAAAATCCCTTACCAGCTCTCAACCATAACCCACTTCAGGCTTTCTAAGAGAATCTGCTTTGCGCAGCATAGAACGATGAGGCGCACAGTTGGCATGCACAACCATTCCGAGACGAACAAACAAGATCAATGCCACGTGAAGACAGGTGCTATTGCACAGGTTATTGATCAATATCATTCCTAGCCGCCGGGACTAAAAGTTGTTGATAACCTACAGTTTACCTTGCATCTTGAAGGGTTCATCCTTGGGGATGCCTTCCAATCAATGCAATGACATCAGATCGCCCGCTCCACTCCCAAATTCTCGGAGGGGCTGTAACATCTACATATCCTAACAAATTTTCATTTTGACACACACCCCAACCATCCTGAGGTAAAGGAGCTGGAAGAGCATGAATTATACATGCTTGACGGCCTAGCCACCAATGTACAGGCTTGACTTGTCCACACCCATGGAGGCAACGGTGAGATGTCAGTTGAGTTGTAATCTATGAGATGCATTTTTTTCGGAGCTACGGTCTAGCTTTAGGGTTCTAGAATAGCACTGTCATTGCATGTGTTTCGGGGCATACATCACGGGTCTCCAGATCATTCCTCACCACAATAACGCCTGAATAATATGCTATCAGTCAGCAGGCCCACGCTCTGAAAATGAAATCGCTATATCCCGTTTGTCGCTTAAATCTTCAACGCTGCAACACTGCTTATTGCCAGCAATTGTGCCAGAGGTATGACAGTGCTTCAGACAGCAAGCATATCAGCTACAAACACTGCAGTATTTTTTACGAACAGTTCTATGTCTCTTGAATGCCAATTCCATCAAACAAATGGCAGGTGAATATTTTCCATCCATCAAATATGTTAAAACTTGGCATATTTTATCTTGAGGGGGGAAGCAGTGCTCTGTTTTGTTTATACACATACACAGGTTCGGGCATCTTCAAATCGCCTTCCCATACAAATGAGGTTTCCGAATGTTCGTCAGGCTTATGGCTGACAGCAATTAAGGAGGGAGTAATAGAGAAGGATTAGGTATGGTGTAGTCAGCACATCTAAAGCACACCTTGTGCCCACCACTCCCTCCAGCAGCAATAAGTTGCTGTTGCCCCTAGCTAACACAATAATGGAATCATCCATCCCAGCCCGGGATTGAGTTACTTCCACCTGCACTGCGTCGATAACTGACACAAATGTCATTTTCCCCATTCACAAGCCGATTCTGGGTGAGGTAAATCTCTGTCTGCGGTGACATTTGCACCTGTTGAAAAAAACTGCCTTTAGATAGCTTGTTGAAAGGAAAACAGATGGATGGCTTTGTGCGATGAATGCATAATAACAGCGTCTCGGATTTCAGCACCAAGGACAGATGACAGCCTGTACTAATGGTGCAGATAAAAGCTTTCAACGACTGCATAGAACTTCTCGTATGCCATTTTTGCTTCAAAATCAAAACAGGAAATATGTCACTTTTTCCCTTGACATTCTACCGGCCATCAAAACTCTAATTTGGGAAGTTGGAATGCCACATGAGGAAACAACCCTTTGCAACATATTTGCAGCAAAACTCATATGTTTCATGGTAAGAAATAACTTATTACCAAGCTATAGAAGACCAACTCACAGTAACCTCTGCCACAGTTTCCCCGAACACAACCAAAACAAGTTGTTATCCTCTGACTGGGTTTTAGACATCTGTCAGGGAGACAGCACTTAATGGATTAGTGCAAAGCAAAATATCTTTTGACCTTTTCCACTATCGTGACACAAGTGCCGATCTGAAACCTGATTCTAGTCCAACTGGCGACCAAAGCTGACAGTCAATCACTTCCATTTATGTTTTCAACAACAAAACATGGATGAAAGGGCATGCTGAATGAACTGATAAGCACATGTGTATTTCAAGATGGTTTCATTCTAAGATAAGCAAACAGGCTATACTTAGATGGATTATACATTCATGGTCTAATGGACATTCACAGTAAAATAACAAAGTTCTAACCAGAAAATTATGGGCTAGTGATAGAGCTGTGTACCTAAACAAATTTTAGGTACAGGTACAGGTACACAGGTTTAGGTACAGGTCCGGACCTGAACCTGTACCTGAACAATTTGACAATTTATATGCTCTTCTGAACTCCTTCAATAACAAAAAAAACATAAATAAACTTGATAGAGTAAGGTTTATTCTTTGTTCATGGCAAATTCTCAGATAAAATATAGGCAAAACTAAGAGTTTTTGTTTTCATGAACACACTGTCCTTACACAGTGACCCATTGTTAACCAGCTATTTACACATTTGAGGTCACAAATAGGCATAAAATTGGTGTGAAATTGTTTAGGTACAGTACCGGTACGGAGGGATTAGGTATTTTGGACCTGTACCTAATCAATTTTTCCGGTACAGTATGGGTACTGCGTACCGGTACACAGCTCTAGCTAGTGATTTTGCCTGATGACTTAAAAATTGAAGTTATTATCTCTAAACAGCGAGGGATTGCATGATTAGTTTTTTTGCTCAAGTCTGCCCTTTGGATTTCATTATCATCAACTTTCTTTGAAGATTTGCAGTCTTACATGAGCAAACTTTGGCTAACTTACCAAAGCAGCCATGAAACAACCATTTACAACACAAAACCCATTTCAGTTCCTCCTCCATTACATTCTTCTCCATTATAAAACATCAAATCTACAAACTTCAAAACACAATCATCTTAGAAGCAGTTCCATCGGGTGATTAACAGACCAATGGTGCTATTTCCCTCACTATTTCCTGCACTACCCTAACAGTGATTTACTTGGAAGCACTCTGGCAAGTGTTCCCAGTTCAAAGCAGACTGGTCTTGTATCAAGTTTCCAGTCTCTACAAAATCGACACATACATCAGAGGCAGTAATGAGGAATCGAGGGAGTGAGTACTTGGCACATACAGCAAAGGAATCACTGAGTTTGCCCCATCAGTTTTCACTACAGATGAAGAGGAGGAGGCTTCAATAGAGTCTAAACCATATACACAGTCGAAGATTCTGTCTCCTCATTAGCCAACTGCTATATAACACTGTCAACACTGCATCCAGGATATATCAGCAGTAGAGCTTATGCTTCAACAATAGACAAGACAATCCATATGTACATGTAACACAATGGTCCCTTCTTACCTGCGTGGTTCTAACTAGCATATTCTTCAATGTCAGACTCAAGATAAAAAAATCAAGGCTTGATGTTGGGCACCTCATCTTATTTAATTTAGGGGTGCAGATACGCAGACATCCAGAGGGACTGATAGCAGACAGTACTTTGCCTGCGGCACAGATATAGAAATGAATCATCAGAATAGTTTACTGTACACTACAGTAAGAGTACATATGATGATCCATACATGGTACCATATCAGGGTGCAGCCCTTTTATTTTACAACTCCCAGGACTCGCGCCGCTAACTAAGAGATCCTTCACTGTCAAATTACAGGACATGGTAGAGGAAATACATGTATTGACTTTGATGGAAGACATTTCAAAGACATGTTTAAAGTCTGCCGCAATGTCAGCAGGAGAATGAAAGAGGATTAATGACGAAAAACTCATATATGAAGTTACAGCCCAACCTTACATTCTGTGTTAATAATATTCATCATATTTCTACAGTACAGAAAAGAAGTATATGCCCAATTAGGAGAGGCTGCTGCAGGAACCTGTGATCATGCATGCAAACTAAATTAGCAGGCCAGGCCAACAAAGTAACTTGCTTTTTAGACAACAAACTCAAGGTGATACATTACAAGCCCTACCACTTTATGTCAAAATGAAAACTGTTGGAAGTTGCCAAATGTGCATGTTTTGATGATTGCACATAATACTAAGAGGTGTGTTCTCTCCAACAAAAAGGCAACGTCATGGTTGATGTGTGATGTGTTCATTTCCTCTTATCCAAACCACTGAAAATGAAGCTCTCTATTCTCACTATTGGCCATTACTGATGAATGCAATCACAGCCCAATGCACCCATTTGGACTCAGGAGCAAAATTGTAATTTCTTCTTATTCTTTCAACTAAACCAACACCAAACATAATGGAGGGTCACCGTGATCCCCCACGAAACGCTGCGGCAGGCTACACTTTGTATTCTGCATGAATCAAACGTGATGAAGGGGAAAAAAGAGCAACAAATGCCGCTCAACAACCCACTGATTGCAAAGAATATGTGATCACACCGCAAGCGGCATAATTGCACAGATCCATAAACCACGCCTTAACAAATGAAGATTTTAAGCAAATCTGAAAAGTCCATGCCAAGCCGGTTTGGCGTAATCATTCCTGGGCCCCCCAAATTTCCAGAGTGGCATGTCGACACAAAGCCCGGCGCTTAAAGCCCAGGGGAGGGATTGATCAAGCTGCCAGGGCCTGTTCTTCCCCTCGTACATCCTGCTGTAAAACAGTCGCATCTTCAGAAGGTTCTGGAGATGAAAGATGACCATGTCCATTGAGACGGCCTCCCGGAGCCTGACATCTTCCTTCCCGGAGGATTGGAGGAGCGAACAACCGCGGACTCTTTGGTTAATCTTGTCAGTGCCATTAGTCACTGTTTGTTGGAAATGCCAACAGTTTGCATAACCAAAGAATGGCTGTACATCAACAATCCATATCAGAGAGAAATGCCTGTGCAGTTACATGCCAAGCTATGCACAACTATTACAAAGGCAGATTCAGACAATTTAGACAAGTTCAAGCTTACATAACTTTTTAAGATATGCTACAGCTGGTCGTAATGAAAGCTTACTGAAGCAAGATGACCGTTATATCAGAGATATTAATACTATAAGGATATACAGGTGGCAAATCAAATCTTTATGTTTTAATATTAAACAGCACATAACAAGAGTGAATCACTCTCTACGTTTACCTACTTTAAGGGAGGGCTTTGATGTATTGATCTATTCAGGTCAATCACCATACAGCAAGTAATGAATGCAGCACTCTCTAATCTTCAAAGGTATTTCCTCCATCAAACGCCTTTGGATTACCAATACAGTCGGTCCACATTTTTATTCAATGCAAATTGTTATAGCTACTAATGAGACCCCAGCAGGCATCTAATCCACCATTATGGGGACCATTTTTGCAAGAAAGCGATGACAGAACTGTGTTAAAAGAACAAAATGTTAAACATCATCGAGACATCAAAGTCAAAACTTATAATGAGATAAAGACGACCTGCTTAAACTAAGATGAGTTCAAAGTTAGGATTCATCTGGATAATGGTCTCTTGAAATTCTCTTGGATCCTACATTAACCTACATTTGCACTATCATAGCCTCATCAATCAATGTTAACAAAAGCAAAAAAAATCAACCTTTGGTACTGGGAGACTAAGGCTTGCTGTAAAATAAAGATGGGCAGGAACAGTATGGTCAAACTTCAGAAAAGAGAGCTGGTATATTTTTGCATGTTGTGGTGGTCAGCATTTAAATATAGTTGGGCCAAAACGTCAATATCTGAGTCTCCTAAAATAGACCATTGCAGACATGATTGCTATCCTCTTAAGCTGCCTTTTAGATATATCTTGGTTTGGTATCTGAAAGCTTACTTTGGATATGTCTTGGTTTTGGTATCAGTACACACTATCACACATCACGCTTAGCGCAGCAGCAGTTGACTGCACTACATGTACATGACTGATGGCAAATACAGCAGTGTGAATGGAAGTAATGGTGGGGTAAGAAAGGTAAAGTGTTACCACTGACGGGCAAGGGTACAAAGTGCCTCCTCCAAGGAGGTACAGCCATCCTTGTCACCTGCAGTCTCCGCCACAAGGTTGCCTCCTCGAGGTGTCTTCCCAACAAGTCATCATCATTTATTCCGGCTCAGGTATCGGATGGACTTCGGTCTCCAAAATGTGCATCTTCCTGGCTGTAAAGTACTCCTGGCTAATGGCTGTGGTTAAAGATATGTCCCGCTTCAGCAAATGTTCTGGTGCATCTGACCTGCAGCTACATTTGAACTAGTCTTGCACACAGTTGCTTCTGGGTGGTAGTTTCACACCCATTAACTCTCGAATCGAGACCTTCAAAAAGTACAGCCGCGTGCAATTTCATAAGTCAGGAGGGTGGGTGATCCCTAAAAACAGTTTGATTTGGATCCAAGAGTGAGAATTACACCACGTGCTCAGGAAGTTTGCTTCTGGCCGAGCTGGACGTCCGCGAAAGTTTTGGTTATCTTGTTTCCCAGCCCTATCCCAACAGGGAGATTGCGGAATTATTTCTCAATTTGCACTACACTGTGGAAGCATCCCAAGGTTCGGACGGCTGCTTGCCATGCATAGCTTCATTACCAGGTGGTCCAACAGGTTAAGTAGGGGTATTCCCTCCAGTTTGTCCACAAGGCCACGTACCCACTTGACGAACTGACCTCATCCGCAGTCTCAGCTGGTTTCAGTCCCAAGGACAGGGCGCTATTTCGGTTGAATTAATACAAATGTAGTTTTAGTCCATGAACAGATTCTCTACTGGCTCCTCGAACTAACCAAGTCAGCATCTGTACTCTCTTCCACATGCGGAGAAACTACTAAGATATCGCTGTTCTGTACATTACCAAAAGATAAGGAACGCCACTATCCATCAAAAACCAGCAGGGTCAATGGGACGTACCACATAACCTTCCACTTGGGTTAGAATGGCCCAAAGCACACATTTCCCACTGGGCAAACCCATTTCTTGGTTACCTGTTACTCTGCAAAGGTCAAAATCATTTCCTGCCTCTCATCCAAAACGAGAAGTTCCCCAACGGGTTTAATATCTGGGTGTGGCACGCCGTGCCCCCTTTCACACTTTTGTGCTTCGCAGCCTGAGTGTCACGCAGTCTAGAGGCATCTTCAATTTTCAGGCTGACTGCCGGTCAGTCGCCCTTCAAAATCTGCTGTCCTCTGCTCCCAGCAAAATCAATTCCAACCACATCCGAGCGAGCTTTGTGAACACTTCTGTAAGGCGGAAAAATCCAATCAAATCCCGATCCTTCTATACGTATCCTCTGCCCTTCAAGGATCAGAAGGCATGCATATTCCCCGTTCCCCACGGATTCCAACACCTTCTACAAGATACCTTCATCTTCTACCATCAGCAGCATGCTCGCAATAAAATCAATAAGACCCATTCCAACAGTCACAGGTTGCCTCCTTCAAGGCGTTATCGGAACATCTTGACCAGGCGTCTTCTCCCAAAGTGTGATCCAGACAACAATCTCCCGAGTAGGGGGTCGCCGCAACTTGACCTTACTTCAGAACTTCAAACGCTCTGCCAACGGAGACGTCAGCTTGCAGAAACATCTCTCAGAGAAGCACCATGAATCTTGAACCGGCTTGATGACTTGCTTTCTTAATACACGAATGTCTAATCTATCATAGCAAAACATGACTCCACAGGTCCTTTAAAAAATGTTAATAAAGGCTTCAGAGTCTCCAAAGAAATTCAAAACTTCTCCATCATCTGTGTCCATGTGGTAAGGACACTCCAGAACACAGTCCAGACATCTGGTCATACAGCAGTGCCGTCTTGTCCGAGTCATCTCCAAAATTGATACTTAAGACATCATTTCACACTCTCGATCCGCTGTCCCTATAAAACCAGCATGCACGCGTGGTCTGCTGACCACATCACCTCGTTTCACCAGACAAATTCCTGCCCAGGGGGGTTGTTGTTATCGCCACAATCACCATACAAGAGACACAGTCTGTCTGCCACCCCTTTGTTCAAGGATGTGAGTCGGGAGATGGCCTAGTTAGATGGCCGGAAGTTCCCACAAACATGCCATCCGTCTTGTGAACACTGGCGCATCCCCGTCCACTGTTCCGCACACTGTTAAAGGTGACTACCTTTTATCTCCATCTCTATTTGTCATGTCCAATGTTTCTCACCAGTGCTGCACTTTTGGTCCAGTATCTCATAACTACAAAGCCACGTTAGATAGAGCTTTCACACTTCCCTATGTGGTAACAATGCTGCAAGGGCGTTATATACGGTACCACTGCCAGCATGTCTATTTTCGGTGGAGCGATACTTCAATATGATGGCCTCATCATTTATATGAGGCTGGTATCAGCAACTGTAATTATCTTAAGCCTAATATCACGAGAGGTGCCAATATGGCTAGCTGGTCCAAGGATAACTGATCCTATTTAATCCCCAACACAGCCAATGCAGCTACTTTGTGGTGATATTTGTGAGCTATATGATGGATTGACTTTCCTCACAGTAATGGCTGGATACGCTACTCTTGGCTGCATGACAACTTTTTCTGGTTACACTTTGTTCCAAGGCTCTTGATTGAATGGTGTACTATGGTATAAGGTGAAGATAGATCATGTCCACATCCAGACGAACACTCTAAGCTTCAGTACGCACGCGGAATACCTCAAATAAGACATTCTTTAAAAGTTAACTTAAATTTTTGCTATCCTTCATCTTACAGAATGTGCAGAATGTAATGTATGGTT
The DNA here is from genome assembly GCF_001625305.1 of Branchiostoma belcheri. Lineage (NCBI taxonomy): Eukaryota > Metazoa > Chordata > Leptocardii > Amphioxiformes > Branchiostomatidae > Branchiostoma > Branchiostoma belcheri. The sequence continues at coordinate 570,287 of NW_017804176.1, read as the reverse complement.
CCATGTTGACTAATGGTAAGGCTTTACCCACCTTTCTCCGTCACTACTCTGTACAGGATTGATGAATCATGTATGGTGAATGTAAGGTGTGATATGCAGTCAGCAGCTCACAAGGTGGTTATATGCTCACAAAAAGATCAAATGTCGGATTCAATATTGCCAGCTGACGTCATTAACACAGGGACGACTCAGTCAAGCGGAGCACTGACTTTCACATCGTCAGCTTTCGTAACATTTGAGGGTATCGTTGAACTTTACGTAACTAGCTTGGATGGGATATAATCCATAAAATTGTCTGGGAATCACGCCATGCATCCATAATAGGTGTTCATACCTTTTCTGGCGTTATTTTTAGCATCTACAAAATGGATTCTACTGACGGCAATAGGTTGAGAAAAAAATTAGACCGCAGGATTTCATTAGAAAGACGCCATGAGACATGCAACATGTGAAATATGTTGCAATAAAAATTCCTAGACACACGTACTACTCCTAAATACATGCTCATAGTCTGGTAATAACAACTGTTGACAGCTGAATGACCTAATGCCTAAAGGGCAAATGTGGCTTGCTAATGACTAAGTCTTATATTGATTTCAAGCATAATATTTGCATTCTCGAGGGATGTTACCATACAAATAAGTCCAGGACCGCAACAAGAAAACAATCATTTTTATATCTCCATGTACTTCAAATTCTTGCAAGGAATCCATATTTCTTAATTCTGCGAAGTCTTCCAATACAAAGCTTCCCTATAAATTGTGCCCCGTCATCTATCTACATCCGCGCCCTCATTGTTCCCTTTGTATCTATCTATAGATATCCCACCATTAATCACAGAGAATTCCCCCTGTAACCAATACTCCATTACCACTGGGGCAACTTGAAATAACTTTCCATGTTTGCCCATGGATTGGCATTTGGTTCACACACAGTAGGAAACAGAACAGACAACCAACTGCCGGGGCCTCATCAGCATTCCACACTTTCCTCAAATTGTGTTCTTGCCCGAATGATTTGCTGAACTTGTTCTTCCACCCTCCAAATTGATTGTGTTTGCTAATACGACGAGAGGAGACAATGACGGGAGAGCGCTCTTCTTTTCACTTCATCACGGCTGGTCAATTTCTGCTGCAACGGTCTCGGAAGAGTATGCGTAAGGATGGTGGCTGATTCCCGGCAGTATTTGGGTGACGGAACTGTCTCCCCAGAGGACTCCACAGATGCATGAAGTCATTTTTCTTGACAATTCCATCTGAGGTGCGCTCCGTCAGAAGCGAGTGAAGGGAAGCATAAATTCCCACGTACAAAGGGGTGCTGAGTGAAATCAAACATGTTGGAGAGATGTGAAAATGTGCAGTGTCCTGAAATCTAAGCCAACAACAGGTCACTGAATTGTAGCTTAATATGTAACAACCAGGCAATTAGAGGTATTGCTGCACTGAGCTGAAAACTATTTTCCTCACACAACAGCAGCTCTTATACAAATGTACAGTTTACCATTAATTTACAAAGCCGCTTGAAATAACAACATTTGAAGCCAATTTTGTACATTGCAATCAAATTTGTTCCATCTTCATGTACCAAACCAAATTTGCCTAAATTGGCAGAGGTGTTACCCGTGATGCAATTTCAAGAATCACACCGACGTTTCCATTGCGTCTTGTTCCTACCTTAATCACATTTGTGAGGATGAATTGACATACACACAAATTAGGCCAGACAGACGACAATGTAATTACCGGTGCATCACAGTCCTGCCATATAGCAAATCATAGGGGGAAATAAAAGCACTTCCATTACATACAACGTGGTGACTTGTTAGGACGCCTATTTTTATCATCATGCTACTATTTTTAGCTATTTCTTGCTCTGGTTGTCCCGTAAAGATAAACGTCATCTTCTAATTGCACGCTGGCTCGTCAATCCAATTTACGGATATACGAGGGAACCCTTAAGAGTACCAGTTCTTCCCTAACTGACCTCCCCCACCAAGGCAGGCTGCTGACATACCTAACTCTCAAAATGTACAAGCTGCATTTGTACCTAATTCTGCAATTGGAAATACCAGCACCTTCTTTCTTACAATACGATCATTCTGCCTAACTGAACAGCCATGGCATACATGTACATCCCTTGAAGCCTTTATGTCTTGAATGTTCGAGTATAAAATAAATTGACTAATCAAATATATTGTCTGAGGGTCTGTAAATACCTCACAGGTTGATTCTAAAAATTTGAAACGTTGGTGCCAAAGTGCTGCCTCAGTACTGTGAAGGTTAAGTGGCAAGTCCAATGTGTAAGCCAACTTACTATTGTCCAAACTACTACGGAATGAGAAAGGAATGTGAAGAATTTCTCCACAAGAGAAGCCAACAAGAGCGACAGACTTACAGGAGAATGGGCCAAGTTCATGAAGGATAGTGACTATCAAAGATTATACTTCATACACGAGCGAACATGAACGTCAGAGACAAAAGGGTCTTCACTGAGGATTTTGTCAAAAATGATAATTGACATGTTTCTGTTGCCCAGTGCATACCACGAGCTCTATTTCAGGGACAACTACCTTGTTCTCTGTTGAGTCTCAAGTATTAAGTAAGACTTGTGTAAATACCTACCCAATGAGTCATGCTTTGAGAAATACAACATTTCGTAGAAGGGTAGACTGGAGCTACATGAAAACAATGGGTTTAAGTCTCAGCATGATTTAACTACAGAAGAAACATGTCATTTCCTTCAAACTCTGTCAGATTCTCACCAACTCTGTCCCTTTTTCTAGTAAAAGGAGATTCATCATAGATAAAGAAAAGGGATATTTTGTTAGAAATACAAAAGCCAGCATTACAAGGCATAGTTTTTTCAGGAAAGTGCCCTAAAATGGTCCGGCAACATGCCTATGTTAGATCAAGACACTTCAATTGACCTCTAAATGACTGAATAACCACACTATGTAAACTCATCTTCCCAAAACCTTGGCAAAACTGCGACATCGCCTTACCTCTACTTTCCTCGATTTTCTTGGCATCACATGAACTGATGCATACTCTGCAAGCCTTTCTCTCCTATAGTAGTACGACATGATCCAATTGGGTCTTCACTTCCCCCGCCAACAAAATCGCCAGAAAAACTTTGGTTTGGACTCCCGGCTAGTGTAGCACAGACCAGTTTAACCAGTGTTTGCCGAGTCAGTGAGCACAGATGAGGTCCTCTGTCACTACCAACAGCAGAAGCCTGCCCCATTGGTGTGCTGTGTTTGCTGTTTATAGAAGCCCACAGAATTCACACCGCACTGTTGGAAACTTCAGCACAATAAGCTCACTCCACATCCCGTCTCAAAACCTTGTCTGCTTTCCGCTAAAAAAACCCTACTCATCTGTGTTGAGGTAACCCTGGAAGACTCGAGACAGAGAGATTTTGCTCAACATGCATGGGATTCCTCTCTACTTGTTGCTAACAACTTAACAGACTGACATTGCATACTTTTATTTTAACTTTGATGAACCCTATCTACTCTCAAAAATCAATGTTATGTTTCTCTTAATTTATGCTAAGGAAAACTCTGAGACATGTATCAATTTTTGTACCTCAAAGGACTTCATTTCTGGAGTAAATACTTTCTGTAGCTGTTTCTTTATTATTTTAGATAAACATCAGATAAACAATGGCAGAGATACCATTATACCTCGCTTGGCGTACACAGAAAGCGTAGGTGTGACCCGTTCCAATTTGTCACCCATTCAGACTGAAGGTTAAGTCAGACTTCAATTGCAGTTAATCGTGCCCTCTGTATTTGCATGTTTATCCCCTCACCCTAAATGTTGACAGTGCTAAATGCCAAATGTTTACATGTCCAGAATATCACATAACAGGCCCGGCGTCAAAGGGGCTGATTTACCTACATGGTTTGTTGGTGAAACTGGAGCCCAAAGCCTTTGTAGAACATGTGTATTAAACTAGCCACGTTCAGTCTACAGAAGCTATCCCTTACCATGTTGAAAGCTCTGTGGCAACAATAGGTACAAGTACTTGCACTTAGCAGAAGCCTTTTAAGTCCCCCACTGGGGAATTGTTCAACTGCTATCCCTTAAGCCGGTTACATAATTTTCCAACTTGTTGACAGTAAGCAATTTGAATCGGGACAATTTACACAATAAACCATCCCATTATTTTCTTTGAATTACTAAGCATTGCCAAGCTCTGTATTGTAAGTCCTCTTGATATCTCTGAATCTTTACTCTAAACCATCCAAAGCATTTTCACAATTCACTAAAAAAAGGCAATGTCATTTACATAGACAACACCCCAGCATAGACCTTAAACACTAGCAGTGTGCCACCTTCCATATATAGCTTTCCCAATTAACACAAAGCAGCCATACAAACACACGGCTGGGGCCTCCTTGATCGTTCACCCTCTCTATTGTCAAAGCAACAGAAAGTGCCCTGCCCCAGTATACAGTACACATGGGATGAGAGAGGAGGTACGTTGTGGGAGGGGAGAAGGTGGTGAGGTCGACTGGGGTGACCTACCTGGTACTGTTCCTCCCATCGGCAGCATGGTAGAGATCAAAGGAAAGTATCAGTACCATCACTCCTCACAACTTTTGTTTCCACAAACTCCTGGCACAATTCCTCAACTTAACACACGTACGGCACCGTGCCAAATGACTACCTTTTCACAGACAGTCTGGCACCTGGGCTTCTCAGCCACTTAAAATCACTGACTATTAGCTGATTGATAGATGTTCTGCATTAGCACCATATCTGATTTTTTTTTGCACTAAAAATCTAATAATACTCACTGACACTTCAGCAAACTTTTGGTAACATTTCAAAATACCCTTTTTTTAAAGGTTGTAAAAAATATTGGTATTATCAATATCTTAGCAACGTACTATTTTAGTACTCCATAATAAGATAGAAGAAGGGCTATCGCAAGATTGTCTTCTTGCTTGCAGAAGTACATAATTCAAAAGGATGGCACTAACAAATCCTGCTTCAGCTTCTTAACAATTAGCTCTCCACCATTCAGAGAAACGAAATGAAGGATGGATACCTCAAGTTTCTCTACTTGCTTGGAAAGGTACATGTAAAAGGATGTCTGTAGACTAGATACTTTTTGACACTGTCATCTCAAGATTAAGAAGAAACCAGAAGGATGGGTACCTTGAGTTTGTCCTCCTGCTTGGAGAAGTCCTCATAGTCGCCAGCGTTCAGCTCAGGAGAGGCCAGCTGCAGCTCGATGTCGGCGATGTGGAACAGGATCTTGTTGATCTCAGCCAAGAAGTCGGAGGCAGAAGGGCGCCCCTCGCCGGCGGTCCTCATGCTGGTGACCGACACCATGGAAACGTTCTCCATGGTGATGGTTTCCGTGGTGACGGTGCTGAACTGCACCGGGCGGTGGTACTGTTGGAACTGGTTCTCGATCTGGAGTGGTAGGAAAATTTTCATCGTGTCAGAAAAGTCACATGGGAGACAATAGATTTTTTTATTGAGGACATTGTTGCAAGGTTGCTGTCTTATAACTTTTAACTCTTAAATTCATCTTAACCAAATTTAAAATAGCATTTATTTCAGCTTCTTGAAAAACATCAAAACCTGCATCCATAATACTTGCCAGAAAGTTGCTTGTTGCAAAAAACTTTTATGACTGAATTTTCTTGAGCATTCAACATAGAACCACAGTGAATAACAGCACTTTCATAATTCTGCTAAGGGTATCTGTGGAATATACAAAATGTATGGGTTCTTTCTCCTTAATACCCACATCTTCTCCTCCCACCAAATTGGGCATCTTAGGGTGGTAGAATAGCTGGATTAGGACAGGATTACCTCTTGACTATAGCAGGCTTTAAAAGTACTCTAGAAATAGCCAGCAGAACAAGGATCTAACCCAAAAGACTCCCCTTAGAAAGATGCTCTAATCCAGCACGGTGTGTCTGACTTAGGGAGAAGAGATTCAGTTCTAGCCCCTAATCCCGAAGCCTATAACATTGAAGAAGCTTTTATGTGGTGAAAACTGAGTAAAAAGAAAGACTCACATCCTTCCATCTCCTGTTGATGTGGATGAGTTGGGGTTCCACCACTGGCTTGGCCCCTTGCTGCTTCAACTCCTCCGCCTTCCTGTTCAGGGTGTCCAGGTCCTCCTGCTTACGCTGAAGTTCCTCTTGGATGGCCTACATTTAAACAAACAATGAAACAATTGATTAATCAATCAATCAATCAATCAATCAATCAATCAACTTTATTGCACAACAACTTCAATAGATACAGTACAGCAAATGGGTGAACAGTATTACATAATTATCATATAGCCAGAAAATGTCCACCAATCAGAAGGCTCCATTGCTCATTGGTTATCAGGCCGTAACCTCAAACGTGGTCGGTTATCACAATAACCGACCACTTTTTTGACCATACCATTATGCAGAACAGGTTTGTAACGCTTACTCAGTGGTTTATTTGGTGGCTAACAGGGATTATCTCACCATATACACCTTGGGGTGGGGCATTAGCTCTTTATTAATCTTACTCTCTATTCACAGTGAACAGGAACTACATACTTAAGTAAGATTATATAATGATTGGAATACACAGGAGATATTACAAGTTTGTGTCTAAAGATGTCTGTCTCTGTTGCCTAGAGCACTATATGTGCATTGGCCTAGATATTATAAGGCGATTGAGTCTTGGTATTAAAACATGCCATAAACTTTACAACTTGTACAACATACCTGTACACCAACGTATTATAAAGTCAATATAAGGGGATGATAGTGAAGCATGGCGAATATCGCCAAATCAAACAGTGCAATTTACCCCGAATCAATATCAATACCCTGTACCTATAGAGCATGTTAGCACCATTATATGTGTCTGGCATCACTTCAATTTTCGCCATTTATATACTCAAAGGATCGTATAATGTTGGCGTTGAGGTTTGATCTGTGAAGTTTTGTCACAGTCAATCTGACACAGTAAACAGATCACAGTGTCTATTTGGTGACAGGGAATGGGACAGTTGAGACATCATTCTCTTGGCAACAGATGTTCGAGTACTGTATAAATTGGATTGTTTGGAACATCATGAAAAATTTATCTCTGGCAAATCTCCCTGTTAAATCGTCTCCCAAGCCCAGGTATTGCAACCTCCATAATCCCTTGACTCAATAGCTGTTGGCCCATCTACATTTTGTACAAGTACATGTAACTACTCTTTTAAGCCATGGGCAAGTACATTTTAACAATAGAATGATGGAAGTGCTTTTTTTCCAATGCCATGGCAAAAACAAACAAGCAAAACACTAAGTTTGTTGTTCAGTCTAACACATTGGAAGTATCTGACCAATTGATACACACAAGTCAATCAAATTTTTAATTTAGCTCAATGGTCACTCCACTTCTTTTCATGTAGTCATGTATTAATAAAACCTTGATGATGCCTCTAGAAATATGTCATTTCCAATCTTTCCATCTGAAGTGTATCCACTCCTACTTGAACAAAATCAAACAAGTGAGCTGTGCCCACACAATGCATGATTATCAGCAGCGCCTGGACCCCGATAGGCAATCTCTGAGCTTCTTTACACAGACGTTCTAATTTTCTTGTCTGCCAATTGTACCTTTCTCTAGTAGGTGGTCTTGAGCAAGCTATTACTGTCTTACAGTTACAATGTAAGACTCAATTGAAATTCATTCTCACTGGAGGGCATCTATCCTTCTCCATCCACTTCATCAGTCTGACAGGTACATGACATATAGATGTGTGAAATCCATGGTTATGCCTGCATAGTGCTGACATACCGTATGCCGATGGCTAATAAAACAGCACAACGGAAGCTGACATACAATATACTGAGCTGTAATAAAACGGTGCAGTGCTCTTGATAAAGTGATAAGATGAGAAATAACTGCATACACCCCTGGCAGAAGTATGCTAAATATGGTATGGAACCGATGGAGCCTCATCTATTATCTTCAGCAGCAGTGTTCACGTCTAAAAAAGTTTTGTATACTGTTAGGCCATGTCATCTTGACTCCTTTAATTATAGTACTAAACATATACCCCAAGCAGTGTAATCATTACAGTTGCAAAATTTTATATGATTTTATGTTTACATGCAGATTTTGTACATGCATAACTGGTACTGCATTAAATTACCAGAATGCCAACGTAGTGAAAAAAGGAAACACATAAGACCTTCCAAACAGCCTAGCCAGATGCAAAAAAATGCTACCGATGCCTTCCTACTGATTCTTCAAGTCACGATCACGACCTGACACTGTGTTATGATTTTGCCCATTTCCTGCGCAGACCCCTGGGATGCGGAGATTGGGGTGATATTACTGCTGTGACCAGTGGCCAGCCAGGCGGGCGAGTAGAAACCATCCATTTTCTCACCTTACGCCCACCTGTCACCATGGAAGAACTCTCCCTGGTATCACACAGACAGATCCATAATCAAGCTGATAGAAGGGTGACGTACGTCGCTGACACATGTTTAATGGTAGGGTTATGGTCTCTGTATCATTCCTAAAGATGAAAAATTGCTTTAACTTCTGATGGCTAGAGGTTTGATTTTATTTATCTTTGTATGCTGGTAGTTTTATGGCCCTTGAATCTTTCTCAATGTCAACGTTATTTAGTTGACCTCATTTGTAGATGCTCTTGGAATACATCAAGGGTATTGCCTGAGCGAATAAAAGTAAAAGTTATGGGATATGGAGTACAATGAAGGGCAAGGACTATTTGATTAGATTTTCAACATCAAAATTTATAACTTATACAGTATCAGTTTAATTTCAGGAATGGTCAAATATCACGACAATTAATCATATTGGCTAGGATAAAGGACAAGGAGACACTTCAAAATGAGATTCTACAAATAAATGAATCATTTCTATTGCAGTATATCAAACGATTGCTTCAAATTAGACTAATGCTAGGGTGGCATTCAAGTGATTTGCTCTATACTTCATGGAGACCCCTTGAACGTTGCTGCTGAGGAGGCATACAAAAGAGTATATAACGTATGTTGGCAAGGATGGTTAGCTATAACCTGTTGACCAAGTTATAGATGTGTTTTATCAGTGTGTTCCTCAGTGAGTTAACCATGTGTGCGTACCGTACGTATATGTCAACCTTTTGTTGCAGACAATGACGCATAAGCGGAGGGGGGACAGGAAACGAGATTTGACCCGGGATCCAAGTTCACCTGGGCGTTGTAATTTTCCCCATGATTCCAATCTCCACAGGTGTGGAGTAGATACGTGCGCTGATTTAATACACCTGACGTACTGACTGAGCTTTCTGTCATAAATAATAGCCTGTTTAAGTGGAAGTTGCTGATTTACACTACAATATTACACTGTAGTTTCTGACTATGGTGGATTAATGATCGTATTTGTTACAAATGTTAAAAGTCTATGAATTTTCAATTTTCTTCATGCTTCAGTTGCATCCACAAATGATGTAGAAAATTGCGCATCTTTCCTGCTCCATGCAGCCAATCACATTCAATCTCTCTCTACTGAAGAAAGGAACTACAAGTTGCATGGGCTGACAAGGAAGTATGATATTTCCTTGATTTCTGATGTCAATAAAAGAAATCCTAGCTAACACATTAAGACTTGAATTTTATTGTGTAAGTGAGCATCATTTTAACTTAAGTACATGTACTGACTCACCAGTGTCTTTTATACTATTTAACTTTCGTATAACACAAGTCCAGAGAGTAAAAACAAAATTAACTGAGATGGATTTTTACCGCCTTGTTCGATAGTGCAATATGGGAGATGCAGCCCCTTGCTCCAGGTAGGTCACCTTCCAATCCCAAAAGCCCAATACGATCATTACCAGCCCTAACCCTGCTATATTGGGCTGCCCTGAATCTCCATCCCGGACCACCTTTACCCCCCACGGCAAGCCTATAGGGGTGCTGGCTTCAAGACAAATGGCTTCCCCCATTCCCTGTTCTTGGCTGGGTCTGCTACTATTGATACCCTGGACTGTAGTGTTGTGGTTAGGCTCCCCTAATGACTGGCCTAGGGTAGTCCTCTAATCACTGATATCCACTATTATTGGCAAGAGAAGTCTGGTTGAGTGTTCTCCCCCTCATCAAGGGTAAAAGGCAGATTTCTCTGGGGAACCGCCGGATTCAGTGGGTAGCATATGTCTTCATGTTGGGATCAATAACTATTGATCAGTTTCAATCAAATCCTGCAATTAGGACAAAATGCAGTAAAACGGGGGGAAGAAATGAGGCCAATATGGACAAAGCGGTATTGCTTAATAGATATATCTATCTGCTGGCCTGCTTTGCATCAGGCAGTTCCAGAGTTGTAAAAGAAAATGAGAAATGCTGAAAGTCCTATATCTGCAAGCATGATCCCTGTGTTTTCTCTTGGGGCTCTGCCTAAAGTCTTTTCAATCCCCTAACCAAAACATTATACATCTGGCTTTATCAGTGATCATTAGATTGATTTGTTGATGGGGAGGCTTGCACCTGAGGCAGTGAACACAGAAGTAGGCAGGGAAAGATTTCCAAATGTTGCCTCCGTGCAACCTTTAATTTTTACATTTTGTGTTGTTTTTCAAGGAAACCTGCAAAACATTTTACAACTATTCCATAGCAAGATTCTGAAAGACTAGGCATCCATTGTATTTACCTATCTACTTTTCCTACTGAGTCTTTAACATATCAGCTGCAGCTATTCCAAAAACCCTATCACTTCAATCCTATCTACATGTAGTACATGTACTAGTAATTCATTAAAATGTAAGAATCCTTTTCTCATATCGCTCTACCAGGACTACTTCTTGGACTAAATCACCTGAACAGGTGCATCAGCATCCAACCAAACCCACATAACAAACACCATTACCGCCAAGAACTGCTGACACCACATTTGCCAGAATGGCACCACGAGCCAAAGAGCACTTAGTAATAGCTTACCGACACTCCTAATGCTGTATTATTCCATAAGTGTAAGGGGTAACGACAATGCAGTAGATCACCTTAATGTTTTGGGGGCATATGGTACAAAATTTGATCTTGTGTAAGACTCTAATACCAAATCAATATGAACTTTCAGGACAGATTTACAGGTACACATGACATTTCAACACCAGGGAAACATATTCTTCTTATCAGCCAGGTGCAAGAGGTAAGGCACTTGCGCTTTTGGGACACACTCTAAGCCGAAGTGGTACAGAATGTACATCATGTACTGAAGGTAGCAGAGCAGTAATAAAATGAGTTTTAGGGGATGTGGTCATTCACAAAATTGAAAAGCCATCCGACAGAACTGCTTAATATCAGAACAGCGGTAGGCAGGTAGACTTACTCACTGCGGTTTTGTACTTTACCCTACTGTTGGAAAAATCCCTATGATAGTCCGGTGTTTTAGAGGATCAAAACAACGGCTCTTTTATTAGGTTGTAATTTGTGGTTAGAGCCCCGGTGAACACCTGCCCTGTGCACACAGGATCGGCGGTCTTACATCCATCCCACTGGGAGGTTAAACTGTTTCCTGATAATTCCAACAGAGGGTTACCAACCCCAGCAATCTGACAAAAGGGGCTAATGCCTGATGGACGTGAGTGGGAGGGGATAGAGTCATAAAACTCAGTTTAGCACCCTCACCTCTGATCCTATAGTTCAAGTATGGGGTCAAAACGTGGCTTTCATACAGATCCAACGTCAGGACCTAATTTCATGCTTAAGCAGTTCCCGTTTTTGATTGAAGGTAATCCAGGTTTAATTGCGTTGCTTTTTCGGTGAATGTCAGACGAGAGCAATTTAGTCTCCTGCACTTTGATGACCCCCGCCTTAGTCTAATCATGTAAAGGGTTCAATTTGCTGGAAACAATACAAATCAGATGTCAGATACTAATGGGGAAAACATCTATCATACTGACACACAGACAACAAATTGCAGTAGTTGGCAGAATGGCCCAATATATCAAAACAGCAACATGTAGGCTTAATAGACTCACAAATTTGGAATTTGTTCTTTCTCCTTCTCTAGTAGTAGAGGTCAAATGACAAGTAACGATCTTTCAGAGAAGAGCACTGATATTACACCTTTCTTCTCCAGTTCTGAAATTGGGTCCAAAAAGTTATTGATAAAACCATTCAAAGGTAATTCCAAGGGAATGCGTTCTGCTAGACAACATCAGCCAATACTGATGCAGTGAATACCACCTAGAGCAAAGTTTTTCTCTAGAGAACTGCTCCCCTTATCGCATTTAGCAGTACATTTCACACCTTTATCTATAGTGTTATTGGAAAGATCTATATCAACATTTCCTTAACACTGAAAATACAAAACCGCCTTGTTGGCCGGCATTCCTTTATGATTACATGGTAATTCATCCATAAGTATTGACATGATGGATCACTATACCGAACAAATACGTCCATGGTTTGGTAAGTGAAAAATGATGGTGCGTTTACAGTAAGTACTTCTGATGAATATCTACCGCTTAAAAGGTCTTTCAGTTGAGAATGACAAAAGCTGCGACAATGGCAAATAAATGAGACAAACTGATGACTGAAAACATTTACGGTAGCAATAAATGAGCTGCGTCGATGACTGAAAGGCGTACATGTATACAGATGACCAAGCCGGGAAGGGAAAGGAATGGCGGTTACCGTGCGAAGGCGACGGGACAACTCGACTGTAAACTTCCAGAGCAGGAGGGCCAACAGGAGCGAGTACACCACCGCTGCCCACACGCACATCCAGACTAGCACAGCATGCCTGCCCATCCACTCACTCACTCAACACCTTCCCTGTCGCTGCCCAGCTCGCAGTGTACAAAAACAGCCCGCTAATAGCCTACACTCGCGTGTACAACGTGTCGGTACAAGGCATCGGCACTTGAGTACAGATGCGAAGCTATATAGCCTGTAGGTGTGATCCAATCCCATGCAGGATTAAATGGCAATCAATATCGGACGCCTGCTGTCAATGGCTCTTCCGTGCACTTCTCCCTCCCTGCGTTTGGAAACTTTACGTACTTCTCCACACGCACTCCTTGTCGAGCGTTGATGGACTGCAGTGCGGGGAAACTCTCCACTGGAAACTGAACCTGGCCAATGACAAAGCGAGCTGATTTCTCGTGTTGTTTTCTTTAAGGGGGAGGGACGGGAGCAAAGTTTTTGAGCTACTTGCCGATCGACCTTCGCGATTTCCAATCAGCAAGGGACGTCTTGGAGTGAAAGGAATTGGATCTTTTTATTCAATTGACCTGACCAAATCAGAGGGTCTTTCGAAGACGCCAGAAGAAATGAAAAACATCAATCAGAATATGCAATTTTGTTCAATGTCGCAGGGAGGGACAACAAATTCTAGAATGAACTGCTGGGACGACCCAGTGAGGCAAATTCGTCATAGTTGGTGAATTGCCTGAAGCATCATTCAAAAACTACCATGTGGTGCTACAAGCTAAATGTAGCATGCAGTTAACTAGTAGCAGGATTGAAGCTTTTTCAAATTCTTGAAGTATTGCCAGAACAGCAATAAAAAAATTCTCTCTGCATTGAAAAATCCTAGCACTTGCTGAAAACTAACCTTGTGTAGTTCACATATATACCTAGAGGTATCAGTCATAAGCGTATTTACAAAAAAATTCCTGCAAGACACGAAACATAAACCACAAAATCCAATGATATGGGGGTCATGCTGTTATACGTGAGAGGGCCTTGCTTCATGGATTATATTATATACTTCCTGGATGTGAAAAGAGCCTCTATAACAGCCACCAGGGACTGGACTTGACAATGACAAATAAAAGGACACTGCATGATTCACTAGAGAAATGACGAGAATAACATGAACATGTACCCCTGGGCCAGAATTGGATTATCATGCTCAACTGAGACTACAATACGATACCAATGGGCATTCACAAAGGTAGTAAAACATAACGTACGTACTCATGTGTATACTGATCTATTGCACCTGGGGGATTGTACCTTTCTCCCACATGGCACAAAAGATGTCAGTTAGCTTCTGGGTTAGCACATGTCCTCCAGACTTGTATACCTCGGCTGGAATGCCGTCGAGGCCTGGCGCTTTTCCGTTGCTCATTTGGCTGATGGCCTTCTGAGTCTCGGAGAGGGACGGCAGTATATCCAGCTCTTGGTTAACTGGGATCTGTGGGAGACGTTCAATAGCTGCATTGTTGATGTCAAGAACAACACAAGGATCTATACACCACCTTCATCGACCTAACTAAGGCCTTTGACTTGGTGAGTAGAGAGGGGCTATGGAAGATCATGGCCAAGTTCGGCTGCCCAGAACGCTTCACCTCCATGATACGACAGTTCCATGAAGGTATGACAGCCCGTGTCCAAGACGATGGAGAAACCTCCACAGCCTTTCCAGTGAC